>NC_042999.1:32133740-32138740 GCF_006345805.1 Octopus sinensis | reverse complement strand
TTTCTTCCTCCAAGCCCATTTTTATCGCTACCACCAGCCAGGCAACATCCAGCTACGTCGATATCTCCTCTACATTTACCCTTAAATTTGAGTTTTAGCCAAAAACCAACCATAAACCATGTCTTGAAATATTTACATTTATACCACTGAAATAAATTGTCAGAATTTACGATGTGAAAATGACGTTCGAAAAATCGCTTTTCTTTTGCGGTTCAGTGTAAGTAAAGAAAGATTATCACAAACATTTTAACGTTGATTATCAAAAACATTTTAGCGTTGGTACAAAGGAAGAGAGAGTTTGTGTCGCACGAAAATCGAATGATGCTTGTTAAACAGGCTAAATTGCATATTTTTGGATGGAGTACACGCAATAAGACAATAATTCTGCATGAAAGGTAAATAACAATCTCATTTTTCCACAAATAACTTTTTACTCAGTTTTGGAAATTTAATGTGTGACTACAAAATGGTTACGTTCTAACTGCTTCGTAATGTTATGCAACTGTTGTAATGTAACCTTTTAAATTATTTTGTATATTGTTATATCAGTTGAGCTCTCAACGCATACAATTGTAAGCCGAATTGTATTTAACTAAAGCGGTGTGAAAATTGTCCACGGCAAAAATTTTGCCTGCTCTCGGTCGCGCAGTTTAGAGAATCCTATTGTTCAGAAGACTTATAATGAATTTATTGAGCTTCCATCAGATTTAGAGATACGCTTACCGCCGTTTCAGTTTAGAACATAAAACAAGCGATGTGCAATCAACTAAAGAATTTACAGATTGGACAAGGCACTAGTAGTGCATGTAATTGTTCCAAATATTGTATAGTTTGTGTGTGATCGCAAAGTCACATTAGTTTCATAGGAAAAGTCATGAGATTTTGTCACTACAAACTCGTATAGATGAAAACACACAGCAAAGATTAAACTTGACCAAGCCACAACTATATTTTGTAACCTGCTCAATTAAACGTGCTGTGTGTTTTTGTTTTTTACGGGGTTGAAATTATGGAGGTAATGAAACCCAGGTTAGTTTCACTACAAATAAACCCTCAGCTCACAAAGGAAATAGTGCAATGAATAAAATGTGTCTTGAATGAAAAATAATAATAATAATAATAATAATAATAATAATAATAATAATAATAATAATAATAATAATAATAATAATAATGATAATGATAATGATAAAAATAATAATAATAATAATAATAATAATAATAATAATAATAATAATAATAATATAATAATAATAATAATAATAATAATAATGATAATAATAATAATATAATAATAATAATAAATAATAATAATAAATAATAATAATAATAATAAATAATAATAATAATAATAATAATAATAATGATAATAATAATAATAATAATAATAATAATAATAATAATAATAATAATAACAATAATAATATACGCAATATTACTGAGAAAACGGAAATCTCCAAAACGTTGCTGAATCATGCACATCGCAAATGGAAACAAACAAAATTGCCATCAGGCAAAATAAGAATATATCCAGGTAATCCTTAATAGATTTAACATAAGTTATGGGTGAAAGTAAACAATAAATGCCATCAATCAAAACCAGTTTAGATATTAAAGTTATCATGCGAATATTGATTCTGATGGATCAGCACAAAAATATTAGCCATTAATACAGGCTAAGAAGCACAGCATCAAGTAAGGGGAACACCCAAGTTCTCTAATAAACATTGGCCAACAGAAACGCCATCAATAAAGCGTAGATCAATAGAAGCACAATCAATACACGTGGATCAAGAGGAATACCATGAATATACATATATCAAAACAATAACTATCAAATCCATTAACATGGCCGAGAGAAATACTACCATGATGCATGCATCAATAGAAACACTATCAGATGAGGTTAGAATTCACCAACAAAAGTCATTCGGGAGAAACATCATCAATAAATATATAGAACCTGAACTAGCTCATGTAAATAGGAAAAAGCAAAATAGCTATCAATAAAGTGAATCGACACTAACACTATCACTTATATGAATGTAAGAAACAAATATTGATGCACTATGAATAAATATCGTTGAGAAGAAACAAATCTATGATATGAAATGAGCTAATACATAATCCCCTACGGGACTTGTGACCTTCTAAATATAGAAGCCAACTATCAAATGTCATTCTGCTAAAACACTGTTTAGATGTGTTCTGTTTCATAAAACATTCGATATTCATGTATAGCATAAATTTCCTGAAACTTGAGGCTTAAAATAAAAAAAAATCAACAAGACAAGTACACTAGTTCAAGACAAAAGAAGAAATTTTTATGGCTCTATTCGTGTAATTTCAACAAAGCAGCGCACTATATTAAATAGTGTATATTAACGTAATTTCTACCGCGATTCAGGAGAAACTAAGGTAAATACGTTTCTACCGTTTAATGCTATACTAGCGAGCCATTGACAAGCCAAGAGTGATAGTCCCTTTTTATTCTAAGGGATTTTATGAAAGAAGAGAAAGATTTTGAATATAAAATTACCCTGCACTACCATGAGTAAAAGCTCGATAAATGTTAGTAATAATATGGGTTTTTCACACAAGCAATAAAGTTCGTTATAGATCATGTGAAGAAACAAGATTCACAACTGAAAAAGTGGCAGTATGAGACTCAACACCAGTCGCTTCTGGACGATATCTGTCGAACAATAAAAAGGATATACACACGAACAGTTAACAGATATATGCCCGAAACATGTAAACAAAAAAAAAGAACGCCCCAATAAAGAACGAGCGAACGATTCCAACAGTACAACTTTAAATGTTTGGCAGATATTTTCTATTTTGTAGTATCTTGTTTTTGTTTGTCATATCATAGCAGAATATCCTATGGTTCCCTTCATGTAAAAACTTTACAAGGTATGAATACAATCAACATATATGGAAGTGTGTTTACTGCAAGAGAAAATACCATTAAATGCAAGATTTAAGAAAACGATCGCTTACATGATAAATGCGATATAAGAACACTTATACATTTGCGGCTTCTGCTGTCCTATTTGTTTTGTTAAGATCACTCATATTACGTCAACGTCACAATTATCTATTTAGTTATCTTAGCTATGGTGATGCTATCCATGTCTAATTATTAATAGCATGCGCGAAATGAAAATACATTTCTCGTAAATAGTCTCTGTTAATACAAATGCTTCAATGACATTGAAAGAAAAGTTGGTTCCATAAAGAAATCTGCGATAGATATCAGTCATACTATTCTTTGTGTTCTCAGTTTTACAAACTGGAAAGCATTGCGTGTGAAATTAGAATATTATTGAGGCGACTTATAATTGTTCTTTATTTTCATAGTTGACAAAATTTTGTATAAACGAAAGCGGAATTATTTTAAAGTGACTAGAAACAATGTTATGAGAAGAAAATGTATTGTAATGGAATTAAACTAAATCTTGATCGAAAAGCATGATCTCTTTTCACAGTAGAATATTTTTTAATAGATATTTATAATATTAATTACATTATTTACATTTTTTAATTATGACGGATATTAGTCCTCATCTTGTTTGTTGGTAACATAACGTTTCAGCTGATGTAACTTGCAGTCTTTATCAGGTATCTTGCGAAAATTTTGAACCTGGATTCTCATTCCAAGGGTATTTTCGATGTTGTTTTTTTTTTGTTATAGTTAATGTTATTATTATAATTATTATCATTATTATTATTATTATTATTATTATTATTATTATTATTATTATTATTATTATTATTATTATTATTATTATTATTATTCAGTTCACTACTTGGAATCAAACTCGGAATCATGGAGTTAGTGGCCCACACTCTTAACCCCAAGGTTCCGAGTTCGATTCCAGGCAGTGACCTGAATAATACCTTGGGAATGAGAACCCAGGTTCGACATGTTCCCAAGACACCTGATGTAGGCTGGAGAGTATATCAGCCGAAACGTTGGCTTAACAACAAACAAGATGAGGAGAAATATCCTTCAAATATAAATACTGTAAATAATGTACATAATTCCTCATTTCCTAAATATAGAACAGTAGATATTTTTAAGCTGTAAAAGAATTCATACATGAATGTGATTTTTAAAAAAATTATTATGAAGAAAAACAGGAAAGAATTGGGATTATACAGACATTTATTAGGATAGAATTTTACAATAAAAATGGAAGAACAACACCATCATGTCTCCGAACGACAGTTCGAGAATTTTCTTTCAGTTTCTATCTTCCAGCATACACACAAGCAAACAGGTAGTGGACGCACGCGTGCACGCACACACACACACACACACACACACACACAGAGGCACGCGCGCACGTACTCACACACACACACAGAGGCATGCGCGCACGTACTCACAGACACACACAAACACACACATGTTTCGCTGTGAGTATTTTTGTGCATAACAGAAAGAAAATTATATAGCTCTACCCAAAGAATAATTTTGAATGTATAAAATTGGGCAAGACAATAAACAGGGATAAAGGAACAAATAACGATGAAATTTTTTAAAAAAATGTTTCATAAGGTATTAAAAGAAAGTAAGTTATAGAAAATTTTCTCCACAGAAAAATGTTCTGCAAGAACCGATACAGATGAAGTCAAGCAGTACATATCCAAATATCGCTGACAAATCTTTACTAAAGAGAATATCATGACATTTGATTTTAGTTGCACAGAATGAATATAAAAGAGAGAAACACACAACTCAAACTACCGCACAAAAATCAGTTTCTTCTGGGAGTTCTATATTTTACCAAACAAAATCTAAACTGCGATGGACGCACAAGAATGTTTCTTTATTGTCTTTTATAGAAACAACTCAATAAAATTATATACAGAGCGTATATATAAAACGTTGCATTATACTTGTGATGTAAGTTAGGTATAAGTTATGGTGTAACTTAAGTTTTAATATTATACTTATTGTGTAACTTAAAGTTTAGAAATATTCTTAGAAA
>NC_042999.1:32028740-32128740 GCF_006345805.1 Octopus sinensis | reverse complement strand
ATTTACATTTGAAATTTATGAAATATTTATGAGTTATGAATTAGCAATTTTAGTAATTTATCTAAATATTATTATGCTGTTTAGTACTGTAGCAGAGACTGTAATAATATAGTTGTATACTCGTTTTGTATAGAACTTGTTAACTTATAAGAAAGAAGTAACAATACCGCACACATGAATTTATGCACAGTAATTAATGCAAATAGCTACACAGACGTACACACATACATATTGATTGTGCGTTAAGAAATTTGATTCCGAACAACACGGATCTAAATTCAGCGCTACTGCATGACGCCTTTGGCGGGTGAGTTCTACAGTAATCCCTGGACGACCGTCCGAGTCCTTGTGAGTGGTTTTCTAAAAGAGGTTGATGGAATAAGCAACATATTTAGAAACATAAGTACTAGGTCCGAATTTTCGATTTAGACCCTTCAAAATGGTGCGCCAGGAGGACCGCAGTCCAATATATAACAACCTACACATAGAAAGATATACGTGCACAAACTTACGCACGCATATATATTTATTGCAATCACTCTCTGTTTCTCTACACACACAAATACAAATATATGTATATGTATATAAATACATATATACACACACACATATATATATATATATATATATATATATATATATATATATATATATATACATATATATATATATGTATATATATATATATATATATACATATATATATATATACATATATGTATGTGCGTGTGTGTGCAGCAGTGTCTGTGTGACTGTGTGTAAATCTATATATCTCTATATATGAACGATCCCTAAAAGGTTATATCTTATATGCTGACCATTCATAAAATTAATTAATTTTAATGATTTTATCCTTGAAGTATATCTATAATAAATGAGACGGAAGACGTGTATATGCGTGCGTGTGCGCGTGTATATATATATGTGACCGACCATTAGGTTGATCACACGTACAATCAATATCCGATTTTATTCATGAAAATACATCACTTATGTTCTACAAATAGTTCTCCACACTTTAGGTTTTCCACTTCTGGAGCAATATGGTATTATGACGCTCCTAGAGAAAATGTCAGAAAAACCTCCATTTCTGATATATGGTGACTATCGTGGACGAGGAATGTAACTCTTTGCGAAGTAACTTTCAGAAATAGATTGTCCCCCTTACACTTGTATCGACCTCCCGCTACACATTTTTGTTGATTATCGATGGGCCTACCTTAAAATTGCCGTTCAATGTAGCACATCAATAAAATCCAACGTGCAACGTAACGCATTCCTCGGACGAAGTGTAAATTTTAAAATGTGAAAACTCATTGCTTGGGATGAGGCAATTCTGTCTCATAAATGATTGCTAAAATCAGTTTATATCACAACAAGAGATATTACATCGATAACAACATCCTCGGAAGTGCAACTGCGCATCTTGTAGGAGATTTTCGAGAAACTCAGCCTATTGTACCCAAAGGGATACTCGCTGGTTTAAGATTCCCTCCTCTGGTCGCATGTCCACACATAACAACTCACCATCAACATGACATCATGCATACAGGCTGCTCAGCCTGTATGAATGATGTGAGTTTTGGGAAATGCTTTTTAAATTCGGCAATTGACAAATTGCGATCAAAGACACTGATACATTGACAACGCCACAATTGGCTACACTGTCTCCACCCGTGAATACTTATGTTCTCACCGTTTTCCTAAATCTTACCACGGAATACATAAAACGAGATTGGCTTCGCAACAGGGCTGTTCTCTTATACCTACAAATGCAGCTGTCAACATTTCGTCAGCTAACTTTCCAAAGATATTGTTACAGATCTGTTGTCACCATTACCGACCTCGATCAAGTTACACACTTTCCAAGAGAATTTCTCAATTTCTAAGTTTCTCCAGGCCTCTCTCACCATGAAATTCACTTAAAGTAGGTTTTCCCCTATGCAATCTAAACGATATGAAATGAAACTCGGCACGTGATGAAACACATGATGGACCACTTCATTGAAGCCCAAAGTATCACGGGATACATTTGTGCGTGTATATATATATATATAATATATATATATATACAATTGTATTACGTGTAATAGTATGTATATAATCTTCCTTCTTTGATTGACATTCGTCCGTATCCTGTTTCTGAAGAAGTGCTTTGCTCAAAACGTTAAACCACATTTCTTTCGTTCGCTAGGCGTCTGCTAATACCTTATAAATGCCACGTCCTAGCGGTGTTGTTTTTTTTGCGTGTTTGTTCTTCGTTTGATTGGATTTACTATATATATGAACATAAGATCAAAGAATCGAGGTTTAGGAACGAAGTAAACTTCAAGCAATCGTGAGCTTTCAAAGAGCTCTCAGGAACAATGGTGGTTTATTGAGACGGAATGTTGTGATTTGTTTCGTATTGAAGATTGCGAAGTATGTGAAATTTTACGTGTCGGGTATTCGAATAAACTTCTTTTAATCAAGATACCCTTGGCCTCACGAGTAGCCTGCATTATACTCTTGGCTTGTTTATTTACCTCTTCCGAGGTTCCGTAAGCTATGAAATATATGTAGCCCGGATCTAATCTAATCCATTTCTTCACTCTTGGATATATGTGGGCGTTTGTGAGTGTGTGTGTGTGTGTGCGCGTGTGTGTGTTTGTGTGCGTGTGTGTGCGTGCGCGGGTGTGTTTATGAATGTATATATATATATATGTGTGTATACACACACACACACATATATATATATATACATACACATTTATTTTCCCAAATAGAGACAGAGACTTATATCTGTATACATACCACTACTAGCCACACAGCACATTCATGTATACATACACACACGTATGAAAAGGAAGCGTAATTAATAAAGGATTAACTGTGTAGATTTAATCCTTTATTAATAAAATACACCGGGCTTAAAGAAGTCGCGTTATCTGTAGTGAAGTCAAGGAATTCTGAACTCGAAAACTGATGTCAATGGATATAATGAGCCATATTTCTAACTCCTTGGATCCAGTACCAAGTGACGATCGCATGTTTTCACAGAATGATGCATTCAATAGACAGAATCAATTGGTAATATCTATCTATTTATTTGCTTATTTATTTATTTATATATTTATTTATAGTCATACGACTTTTTCCGATATGCGTTTAGGGGTTTTCACTGTTCAATTTTATCAATCAACCACTTGGTCGATTGAAAATATAAGGAACCACAAACGGAATGTTATCTGCCCCAGAAGGAAAACAAGCCAACCGCCAAAGAAAATGAATAAGACAATGCTAATTAAATTTGTTCAGTGTGGCGTTTATACAGAACTGTCTCCTGTTTCTGGTCATCAACCTTAAGCTATTGCTCTCTCTTAACACTGTTGAATAATGCATACATATGTATGAGTATACATATATGTGTCTGTGTGTGTATGAGTGTGTGTGAATCTGTGTGAGTCTGTGTGTATGTGTGTGTGTGAGTGTGTGTGTATGTCTGTTTTAGAGTTATAAGTACTATGCTCCACGGTAAGGTTTTCTAGCATCACTATTATTTATCACGACCTTATCTTAGCCAATCTAATGCATAACGCCAATGACACAAATGCATCGTCGAGTATTCGAACTGCAAGAGACGCTATCTCACTGCAGAATGAAATAAATCTCAGTTATCGATAGGCAGATGAAAATTATATGAGATTCAATGCATGGAAATATCACGTTCCTCACTACGGAATTGACACGCACAATACAAATTATTTGACACCAGGAAGCACAACAATTGAAAGCTTAATAAAGTACGGAAGTAATCATGCGAAATGATGCATCAATCATCTGCAGAAAACGCATGCAATGCAATGGTTCCTGAGAACGTTCGTAACACGAGAACTACTTGTTATAGAGACTCTATGGAATACCTTAGTTTTCAGAAGACGAGATTACTATTAACGGCTTTGGTCTCCACACCCACCCAATCACATTCAAGGAAGTGTAACAGAAGACATTCAAAAATACGACAACTTTGGTTAACGGACCTAATTACTGGGAAAGTCTGAAATTTCTATATTTCTGTTCTCTTGATCAGGGCAATGGTTATGCATAGATTATCCTGGAATGTAATATTACAACCACCGACATTAAAGGAATTTTTTTAGGCAAGAACTAATGGATACAGCCGGTTTCCACACATACCGCTTTCAAATTCTCGATCAAGGACTCTATAATCTGATATTAAGATGGCCGCAGACGTATAAATATTACATGAATCGAAACGTTAAAAAACTCATTCGATGAACACGTAACTAACATACCAGCCTAGCCAACTATCTATTTTATATTCAAGGAATGTCAAGTGCTAACAATTCAATTAGAGCCCATCTTCCTGCAATAACACTTTAAGGAAATGAAACAAATTCCTAAAATGTAGAAAATAATGTAACATACAATAAATATAAAATTGTACCACAATATATCTGGAGTCCAAAGACGAATACTACTAAGGAGTAAAAGAAAAACATAGATGTTTGTGTGTTTGCGTTTATCTTATACTTATATGAGCATCAGAAGTACCATACACACTTGTGATTTACCACGTGTATAGATTCGATAATAAGTATATAAAGTAGGACATATATTTTGATCGCTTTTCTCCTGTAAAATGACGAAACTGAGTTTATAATTCCTATGATCTTCTTATATAGTCTAATGAATTTATGACAACTTTAATAATTTAATCATTAGCAGATGAAGTAGATTAGTATCCGTTCACTGAATGTATTTAGCTGAATATATCAAATCTGCAACACCAATTTCCGAGGCAATTACTAAAATTATAAAGTATTTAGTGATGTTCACGTTGGCTAATGTGATAAAATATGCGAAAGATCTATAAGGAATAAAAACAACAAAAGTAAAAGAGAGAAAAAAGAAAAATATTTATATGTATTTATGTATATACGTATATACATATATTTATATGTGTTTATGTATATAACGTACATAAATATACATGCAAATATGCATACATACATACATGCATGCATGCATAGATATATATATATATATATATATATATATATGTGTGTATACACACACACATTTTTGTGTGTGTGTATGAATGGGTGTATATATGCATGTATGCACTCATCAATGAGACTACATACCGACATGTATTTAAACACATTCATAAAAGGTGTAGGTAATTTTGTCAAATGTTGAAAGTCTGTATTTCGGAAATGAAAAGGAGTATAATTCGTGTCAGTAGTTGTTAAGGAATATAACTCACACACGGACATATCCAGACATCCACACGCATATATACATATATATATATGTATATATATATATATATAATATATATATATATATATATATATTATATATATATATATATATTATATATATATATATATATATATATTATATATATATATATATAATTATATATATATATATATATATAATATATATATATATAATATATATATATATATATACAAGAAAAAAGCAACAACAATGGATTAGTTGTTCAGTACAATTGTTTCATACGAAGAACAGCTTTATTAAAAGCTGCAAATATTGCAGCAAATACAAGTGTCCCTTATTCATCAGCCAAAATACATATGAGCTTTCCAAACATCCTAGGGTGTGAGGCTACACTCATGAAGTATCGAAAAGAGTTCTATGAAAAGCAATGTTAGATTGTAAGCAGACTTTAAAAGTTCTGTAAGGATGCACTGTTTTATAAAAGGTTTTTAAAGAAGTTTGTTAGCTTCACAGAAAAGGTAAATCCATCCATAATAATGCAGGTATAATTTTCGGAGATATGAAGAGATATTTCATACTCAGAGACTATGAATTTATTTATACCTAATAAAGTAGATGTAATTTCCTGATATATGAGGAGATGTTGATCACACTTCTATTCGTTTCACAAAACTACTATGTTGGAAGAAGAGATTGACTATATTGACTAAAAGAAGTCGCAAAAGAAGTCAGTGAAGCAGAAACCGCCCAAATAAGGACATTATGGGACATTATGGGAGGAAGGGGTGTAAGTACACAACCTACAAAGATTAGTTTACTTCTGTGGTGACAGAAAATCTAGGTAAGAGTAGCAGGAATCTGAGATTTATAAAAGAGAACATTACTTTTGACCATCATACAGCTATTAACTGCCACTCCAACAGAGTTAAAATCAGGTATAAAAATATAAAGAGAACAAAAGAAAGTATCAAAGGGGTCAAAGGCTATCTGTAGAGGAAAATACATTAAGAGATTTAAGTGCAATACTAGAACAGGAGGTTATTTATTTATTTATTTATCATTTTTTCTATTTATACAAACGTTTATACATTGTAAGACAGACTTTAGGTCTATACCTAGAGGTCAATTAATTTCTATAGTAAAAGGTGTGAGAGAATTGTTTATTCAAAATATAGTGAAAATCATAGTGAAAATCCTTTATATTATTATTAAGGGAGTAGCATTACCTATTAAACTTAGAATAGAATTAGGAAGTATTAGCAATTTATTTGATTTAAGTTGGGTTAATTAAATTAGATTAAATTAAATTAACTATATAGTCAATTAAAAGTTTTGGCAACATACAAATACCATTTGTTTCTATGTGTTCTAAAACAGGTACAGTTAGAAAGAAAGAACACCAGTGGAAGAGCTCTTAAAATATATATTAGAGTTTTGCTTCTTTAGTAAAAACAAGATAGACCTAGCTCTATACGATTATTTTATATGATTTTTATTTAAAATATTTAAGAGTCTTAATTTTTGAGTGAATACAAGAAAATCTCATTCGACACGGTTATGTAACAAATTTTAATTTTTTCTATGCCTTAAAATTTCATATGTCTCCATGAAGCAGAGTTGGCAACCTACCCTGTTATTTCTAACTATTTCCCAATTAAGGTTATATTTAATATTATTATTTTTGAGTTCCCAGAACTTATTTGGAAGTGTGGTGCAACCAGCTTTATGAGGTAACTTAAATGAGGAGATATGGTTGCTAACTCTTTGTTTAAATTTTATAGTACAACCTAAATAAAAAAATTGTTATTCTCAGTAGTTATGGTACATTTATAGATTACGTTATTTACCCCACACAGACCAGGTGCCGGGCATTTGACTTAATTCTACAATTACACCAACAATTACACAATTACATCTTCAGATATAGAATTATTTAAGGATAGATATCTCATATTGTTGCTATTCAGATTATTATGAATATAATTATCGTTATTATAGGTAATGTTGTTATCTAAAGCTGTGTTATCATTTATCGAACCGTTTACACTATCATTTAGCTCTATAGCAATATCATAATTACTCACGCTATTAGCATTGCTACTATTATTGCTTGTATTTATATCCGAATGCATATTGCTGTTATAGATATCAATGTTGTCATCATTCCCGATATTTTCTCTATTAGCATTGCTCATATTATTATCATTATTACTCATATTAATATTAACATTATTATTATTATTAATATTAGTTATTCCATGGTTATTGATGCTACCTTTGTTTTGATAGTTACTATTATTGTGGTTATTATTTTTACTTTTGATAATATTATTACAATTGTTATTGGTATTCATGTTGGTATTAGTCTTATTATTCCTGGCTAGCTTAATGTTTTTATTATTAATCTAAGCTATTATAGTGGACATATTTGGGAGGGTTGAATAAGAAATCCTAACCGTTCTTTTAGAAATTATTCTATGATATTTATGAGAGGCTGGGAAATATTTTTCTAAAATTAATTTGAATCTGCCTTGTATATCCGATAAAATCGCTTGGTTGAAAGGAATATTCAGCCAGATTATATCTTTCTTATTAAATTTCCTTAAATTAGAATTAGAGTTAGTTGAATTATTACTAATCCCACCAGAGCTATTATATTTATTACTATTATTTGTATGCTTTTTTGATTTATCTAAATTGGTTTTATCAGAGTTACCTCTGCTCTAGTCTATATTTTTATTCTTAAGGTTAGGCTTGTACGTTAGATTTGTTGCCACCGTAAATCTATTTCTACTTTTATTTCGGGCGTGATCTATATTATTGTTTACGTGGTTACTGCTGCCTCCATTATTAGGAATATGGAAGCTCTCCTTATCAATAAAAGTAATCTTTTTGTTGTATTCTGCCTTAGATAACGCCGCATTATAATGCTCAGAATGAGAGTTAAATATATCATTATTAGATGATAATTTAGAGATTCTTAAGGAAATATTTCTAACCAAAGATTTAATTATATTTGGAGGATGATTGGATAATTTATTTACGTATCTCGTGATTTCACCTTCCTTTCTAAATGGGTAATGCAGCTTAGAGTTAAGATCTAATGTAATATGTAGGAAAGTGACTATTTTAGTGCCAGGTTCATAAGTTATGCTATGGTTGAAATTTTTAAAGAACCTATTAATTTTCTTTCTAATCCGTACAATGCTAGATTTATTATTACTAGGAATAACAAACAGAGCATCATCCGTGTATAGACCACCTTGTAATTCCGGGAACTCCCTTTTTATGCACTTTAATAGATACGCACCTATCAAATTAGTTACCTCAGCCGAATCACTAGAACCCATGGGTATATCGAAATTATTAGGGGTATCTGCTCTAGTCCATAATTCCCCTTCAAATTCTATAAATGTTTTTCTAGCTAATAGCACTATATCGATTTCCTCTCTAGATATGAGGGAGCAATTCATGGCAAATATAAGTGATTTATTTAGCAAAATGGGGGAAATACTAGAGTAATAATTATTTATGTCGAACTGAATAAAGGAGAGACTACTAGTATTAGTTAGAGAATTAAACCATTTTAATACTTCTTCGGTATTTAGACAGAGATTTAAGGGAAGAATCGGGGTTATTTGGTGTAGAACAGTATCTTAATAAGCCGGCCAATGTCTGACTTAGTTGGACAAATATGTCTTACCGAAGGGTTTTCCATGAAATTCCTTTTGTGGTCCTTAAGGTTGATTCTAGGTTCACATGGTTTAAGCGGCTCCGTTCTATCTGTTAAATTGTATCTTTCCATAATTTCCTTCATTTCTAGGTTTATTTTTTCAAATTTTTCTTTGTAGTAATTTTATATTTGAAGTAGAGTTCCTTCTTAATTAGCTTGCTATAAAGAGTGTAATCTACTCTATACAGATTACCAGTTTTATCCGATGGCACTAAGATTCCTTCTTTATTACGAGTTGAATAAAGAAAGTTTCTGAGATGTTTGAGGTGAGGGTTGTATCTTAACGGGTGTTCTTTGAATTTAATATCTTCTATAAGATTCAGTAAATCTTTTTCGAAATTTTCCAGGAGTGGTTTCGGAGGCGGGCTCTTTCTGCTTCTAAAAATTCTCCCCTAGTTTTTATCAGTATTCCTTGCTTGAAGGTCCTTTTTCCGTTTGACATCAAAATGGTAAGTTTTCCATCTAATTCTTCTAATGAAGTCATTAATCCTATGGATAAGTAGCCAGATATATTCATCCTTACTGTGTAAGGGGATGTCTTTAGGGGAAAACTCTATGTTTTCTTTCTCCATTCTTGTTGAGAAATTAAGTACCAGAAAAACATACAGACTGTATGGGAATATAATTTCAGTGAAAACAATTAAGATTCAAGTGAGTTCCAATGAATTCACATGAATGCGGTACTTAACTTAGATGCACCAGAAATCTATATGGTATTAACCATAAAATAATGTGGGGTGATTATAAACAAGAAAAACGCAACAAGAATGGATTAGTTATTCAGTACAATTGTTTCATACGAAGTACAGCTTTATTAAAAGCTGCAAATATTTGTTTTTACTGAAATTAAAAACTGCAAATATTTGTTTTTACTGAAATTATATATATATATTTATATATATATTTCTTTACAGCCCACAAGCGGCTAAGCATAGAGGGGACAACAAGGACAGACACAGGGATTAAGTCGATTACATAGACTCAGTGCGAAACTGGTACTTGGTTTATTGACCCCGAAAAGATGAAACGCAAAGTATTCATCGGCAGAATTTGAACTCAGAACGTAACAGCAGACGATATACGGCTGCGCATTTCGCCCGGCGCGCTAACGTTTCTCTCAGCATACATATATATCTATGTGTGTGTTTGTGTTTGTCTGTGTGTCCACACACATACATATGTACATATATAGGTGAGTGTGTGTGTATGTATACATATGTATGCATATACATATATATACACACACACGAACACGTTTTTACATTTGCATTTGGAGGCATGGTTTTAATGATATCTCATACATCCAACTCCAAAGACATAGCTAAGTATTTTAGACGGTTCGATCCCACTTTGACAGTGGGTGTTCGATTTAATAAATATGAGGTGTTTCTAGGCTGGATGGATAAATACTTTTCGATAGCAATACACTTTTAAACTTTTCAATGGACTTTTCGTGAAAGTTTCCTATAACTGTGCCCCTAACATAAGGACTATGTCGTTTCATCAAGATGTTTATCCCTATATGTTAACTCAAAAATGCAACTCATGGGATCTAATACTTGCCCACTCAACCATATGTGTGTGATCAGCCCAGTCGTCATCAAAGATGATGACATTTCCAATCCACTGAATAAATGGCATTAAAAACACCTGCTGAATTGTATGATGTGTAATTAACTTTATAAAGGGATGCAACATTTATCAGTTTTATTCAAAATGGTAGACACAGAATAAAAGCACCATTTGTGACCCATATCTGGAACCTAAATGGCAGTAGCTTACTACACAAAATCGTGTGAGCAGGGTAGTTAGATTTTGAGCATATATTAGTGGGTCAGAAAGAACAGTCTCTATATATCTGAAAACGAAACATCCTTAGTATTACTATCTTAAATTCGAGATAAGAACTTTTTATAAGATGGTTGCCTATTTTTGTTATTCAACTGAATAATGACCCATCATCGTATTTGTCACAGCTTCATGCATTCTAGCCTTTACCTCATTTAGCTATACACATGAGGCATAGAATTTTATGGCATAAATACCAAACGTTAGCAATATTCTTCATTTAACGTTTTAAATTATCTAAAATTTGTCTCATTTCTCCTAATACATTTCTTAAAATTTTAAGCTCGTAACTTATTCTCCAGTTTCCTCAGGAGGATCTGAACCAATGGGAGTCTGAAAGAATGAAGTGTCGTGCACCAAAGTCTAAACGAGTCACTTGTTTACTACTTTATAAAGTATAAAACTTGAAATAACTCACGTATAATTCACACATTACTATATACGATCTCCGCACACACTCACAATTATCCATGCACATATGCACACACATAAACCTATTTGCATTATTCAATATAAACTTCGAATTAATATCATAAAATCCCTGCAAACAAATACCGTAATTTTTTTAAAGCATGCTGGATATTTAGATGCTTCTACAATAGGTATAAGCAACAAAAAATTCTAGTTGGTCGAGCAAGACATTTGTCTAAGCGGTTGTAGTAACTACATTTTCTAATCATTGTAATCTTAAACGCTTCATGTAAGTAAGCGAGGGGTTTACCGACTAAGCATCTTACAGATAGCAAAAATAAAACAAAAAGTTCTAGGCTTCTTGGTGGGGGGTTGATGCGAATATAAATATAATCGACAGATCTGTCTCAGATAAATAAATCATATTATCTTGTATGCGTGAGAACGTCAAAGTTTAAATTGTACTTCGATTTTCTACTCCTATACAGTTTGTTTTGTTGATATTAACCAATACATGTGCTATCCACTCACTCTGAATTATATCTCAAATCCCTTAAAATACTTTAACGTAATACCCCAACGTCTTACACATATAGATACCCCCAACTTATGAAACACACTCAGACATATGTTACTTCTTTAAATTAATATAGCATGAAATTGTAACGGCGTTGCGATGCAACTGGACATGATAGAATTGAGGACACTTACGAACAAAATTATAGAAAATATTAGCACATGATCAATGCATATTTTCATTGAGATACCAACATATTCCCAAAGAAGGAAAGGGAAAGTCGACCTCAGTAGTATGATATAGGAGTTAATATTGGAAAGCGATAAGGGGGAGGGCTGGCAGAATCGTTAAGTACGTCGGCCGAAATGCTGGCATTTCCTTCATCATTATGTCCTGATTTCACATTCCACCGATATAACAAGCACCACCTGAGCACTGGGGTTTCTGTAATTGAATTATTCTCTCCGGGAAATACGGAAAATTTGAAACCATCTTTGCAAAGCAATCCTTGCCAGTTATGATTATAAATAATTTTTCCCCGTTGGTCGGTGTTGCGATCTGTCTACGCAGTTAATTAGTTCAATTACACACCAAATGTTGCTTTCATATTTATCACGTGTAGCCCGACAAATTTGATGAAATTTCTCTTGAGGACACACCCGATTTAGGATCCGAGCTATTATTGTTTGTATCTATAATATATTTCCTGTTTTCTGTACACCTGTAGCTTACGCATAATTTCAATCTGAGCTATTTAGTACAAAAGTAATTATCTAAGACCAGTTCCGATGAGATATATGTATATCGAAATGGGCTCCGATATTATAACCGGTCAATGTGCCTCAGTATTCTATGTTGATAAATATTACTGTGAGAAATGCCATAAAACATGAATTTCAGGTAAGGAATGTAGTTATTACAATTAATTTTAGAAGGTTTCAATTTTCTTTTCTTATAATTTCTTTTATGGTCTGAGATATCTTACAAATAATTTTCAATTTTATGCTTGAAAAATCTATGTAATAAATTCTTCTCAATTTTCGCCTTGGCGTTATTAAGATATGAAAAATAACAGCAACAATAATATCAGCGACAAATGTAGCGCAAGGCTGCAATTATAACAACATAATTTACCATTATATAAACATTAACATTAATTGAATTGAGTTGCTGAAATCATAATTTAATAATTGAAGATTAATTTTCTTATTTCTGCATATTAATCTAATATCGCTGCAAAACGTAGTACACGGGTAATTGCGGAATCAATATATAAGCTATCGGACGAATGCTAATTGTAAAATATTCAGATTTCGTATGTATTGTATAGGCTGTGCAAAACCTTTATAAGTCCAATTATACTTCTGGGAATCATCTTTAGAATGAGACTTTAAATGGAACCTTACATTTAGTTTGGTGCAAACTGATGCCAAGACATAAGAAAGTTACTTGCCTTATACATTGTTAAGGGACAGATCAAAAATTCACCGAATAGATTTCTGTATCGTAAGTAGTGACATTTTTGTCGAATGCCATACATAACATATTTGAATCGTGCAGTATTCAGACACTTATAAAATTTCCGCTGGTATGACAGATAGAACTGGTGATTAATGAATTGGCGTACGATAGCTTCGTGATAGTGGATGTTAACAACGATACATAAGTAAAAAAAAAACATTTGAAAATGATATCTGTGATGCCTTCAAACACCCTTCAATACTTTAAGTAGAATGTACGAGGTGCATTCTAGAAGATTTGAGATATTTTCAGGAGAGATATTTATTAATTTTAAAGAGGAATAAAACTCTAATATCCTCTGACATCAGCGCACAAGGTCACTCCGTGAAAACTCTATAAGCATCCTCCAAATTGGAGGTATCCTAGAACATTTTCACAACTTCTACTTGTATAATTTCTTCAAAATGTCTGTATCTGACTTTGACTTTCAGCTTGTGGATCAACCCAAATGTCACAGAGATCAAGATCTTGATAGCATAATGGTGAAGAACAGTGTTGAACCTCATCGCTATTAAATATCTGGTTACTCGATGGAATTGTGAGAAACATTGTTCACTAGGATGTGACAAACAACGATTAGTAGAATATATTTAAAATGCTATTTCAGCCGTCTATGTCATCTTCAAATCAGGACATTAGTTGGTCTGCTTATCAGATGTATAATAATGATATAGTAAGGCCCATGCAATCGCCTCACATGAAATGTCGCACAATTTCTCGAAAGCACTTCGTATGTTCGGAATTGATCTTGTCACATCCTACATTAGCTACACTCTAGTTCTCCAAAGTACATGTTCTCCGAGATACCTGACAGTCGTTTCTTGAGAGTTGCTGAGACTGAAGGAAGAGGCGTATCTCAAACTCATTTTCAGTTACAACGTGGCCGATGGAACTCAAGGAGCTAACATTCTGTTAAAACACTTGCATATTAAAACTTGCTGTAAAGACGTAGTTAGCAATACAATCACCAAGGATTTGTCTCTCGGGATGGGAGAATAGTCATTCGCAGAGGCCCTGAGGTGCTGCAGGCAACAAAGTTGATATGTGTTTTAGATTTCAAGAAAATAAATCCAGTCGACCTTTTTCTGGAATGCAGTCCAGGATATAATCGTATTTTTGGTGAGGAGCAGCAACCCCTTCCCAGATGTGGGAGAAGTGTCCTTATGTCGATCCGCTTCACAAGTGCTGTTCTGTTTGCTTTTATAGTGGGTATTTAGACCCATATCAATACCAAGACACACACACACACATACACACACACACATATATATAATAATATTAGGGGGTGAATCCAAACTTACAGGGAAAAATTTAGATTTAGGATTAAATCTAATTTCACAGTATAACTATAACTTAAATTAGAGATAAAACTACTATAAGGCAAATCAAACAGTGAAAAACATAAACCAAAACATAGAAATAAAATTAATTCATATAAAATACAATATATATAAAATATAAAATTCAAAATTTAAATAATTTAAATTTAAAGTTAAAAATTTAAAATTATTAATTCTTATTTATAAATTTTATATATATATATATATATATATATATATATATATATATATATATATATATATATATTATTTTATTAAATATATATAACTATCAAAAACTATAAAAAGTTTAATATGAGATAAAAAGTTATAAAAAGTTGAGTTATATATATTTGATAAAATAATATATATATATATATATATATATATTATATATATATATATATATATATATATATATATAATTTATGAATATAAATTAATAATTTTACATTTTTAACTTTAAATTTAAATATTTAAATTATCTAAATTTTGAATTTTATATATTTTGTATTTTATATGAATTAATTTCATTTCTATGTTTTGGTTTATGTTTTTCACTGTTTGACTTGCCTAATAGTGGTTTTATCTCTAATTTAATTTATATATATATATTAAGAAAACTCTATAGTTGTGAACATAAATACGGTGAGCCCTAACCCTAAACATAAGGATCTATCGAGCGGTCGGCCGATATCAGTACTTTTACGCACTGAGTATATGGCGAGATCAAGTTCGACTTTCAAAACACCAGGATCCACAAAGTAGCGGTAGAATACAAAACATCAATTCAATAAACAAACTCGCTCTACACAATGTGTTTTGTGTAATTTACAAACAATTGTAAATGCTATAGATTTATTTTACATTTGCAATGAATTACATACATCTATGGAATCTGTTCTACAGTTTCAAAGTCAAAATAGAATCACTGGGACGAAATGTGGCTGCTATCGATGAAAGGTTAATGTAGTAGTAGACTGCTGCGTCTGAAATTATTCTTCACATGGATTTAGATAGCAATCAACATGAAATGTGTTCATTTCTTGCGTATAGCTTATTCCTTTTCGAGTGTCTCAATCCAGCTGAAGTCCTCATAAAGGTGATGAAACTGACATATTAAATGCTAGGATCAAATAGTCTTGATAGTCTAGTCGATATACAGTTTTACAAATGACTTATGGTGTACTATGCAGCAGATCAGTACACGTCTGTTTGTGTGATTTTACTTCCAATTTCTTGGACACCCGTAATTATTGGAAGATGTGCAGTACACAGTGAAAGCAAAACCATAGAAATTGTAAACTTTAAATGATTTCAAGTAATATGTTAGTTTCCATATGTTTCTAAATTATTTTTGTTAACGTTTATATAAATGTATTTCATCAAATATTCGATAGGCATATAGATAGATAGATAGATAGATAGATAGATAGATAGATAGAGAGAGAGATAGATAGATAGATAGATAGATAGATAGATAGATAGATAGATAGATAGATAGATAGATAGATAGATAGATAGATAGATAGATAGATACATAGATAGATAGATAGATTGATTGATTGATTGATAGATACTTTTATAAATAGAGAGATATATTGACAATATATGTGAAAGTAAACTCAATCGTCTTCCCATCGACATGTAGTTCTTCAGAGCGGCCCCTTCCTAACTCTTGGATAGCGCTCTACAACTGCATGGGTTGCGATACGCTTGACCCAGCGGAACCTGCGCTTATGATATTCTATGATCATGTCGTTCACTCCAATCTAATCTCAAATTACAACATTCCAGTTACTCTCGCAATAATGCACCAAACATGAATCGTTGCACAGCACTTTGAATGGTCGCCATCAGTTCTTCTGGCTCGTTCGTAGTAGCTCATGCATAAGAGTGCAGCTAGGACGGTGCTGTTGATGCAACTGTCACGAAGGTTCTTGTCCAGCGTTGCGCTTAACAAGTCCTTGCTTTCTTGCTAATTTCCCTGAAGATTTCAACGTCGATGGCTCTGGATATTGATTGTGTGACACAAGTAGACACTCTACTTCAAGTCCTCGATTTCTTTCCTCTCCATATCTAATCAGATTTAAACCATCTTTTTGGACCGCGTATATAGTGTTTTCATACTGTTCAATTTAAAGCCTACTCCTGGGCGATGTATCTATAGTTTTTGTCAGCATAATCTGCAACCGAATATATGCTTACAGCAATGAGAGCGCTGTCATCTGCATATCGGAAGTATGTTAGTTATTCATGTTGAATCTTCCTGTCCTGAAAATGTCTCTGAACACCATTTCTAGCAATGTGGTGTTAAGCATGAACACGACACTATCCTTGTTTCAAACCCTTCTGCTGGGTTTTTTTACTGGTGGCAATAAAAGTGATGTGTCACTGATGCATTTATAGATCGCATCCCGCAGAGTGTTTTTTTGTTTTTCCATTGATTTCAATGAAAGCTTTTGCTTTTTGTAAGTTCTTTCGATCTATAAACTGTATTAGAATTAATATGTGGTCCATTGTACTGAGATTCTTATGGAAACCTTCGTGTTCCCTGGGCTGCGGGGCATCGAGATATTTGAATTTTCTGGTGACAGTAACCTTTAGATATAGCTTGGGGATGTGCAGCGAGAGGCTTATGGGACAATAATTTATTAGAGCGTCTTTATTTCTCTTCTCATGAAGAAAGGTGGTATTCGACCCTATTCGCAACGACGTTTATAGTGCTTTTCTTTTTGGCAGCTTAATATACCTGTTATTTTATTTTCGTTCGGAACTGTATGTGCTTTCATCCTCACGAGGGGATTTTCAATTCCTCTGTACAAAAGAAACAGCACTTTTTTTTCTAAAAGGCCTTAAGTGCAAGTTCGTGATACATTGATGACTAAAAAGTTCATGTAGAAAGCTATGCAGACCTCTTCCATCTCTATGTCAACGTGAATTTTGCCTAGTACTTAAGAGCCGTTACCTGCAACAGGTGAAATGCTATCTCTTCCTTACATAGTTTTTAGAATGTTCCTTCCGTTTGCCGCCTGCATCAAGTTTAGCAATTTACCGTACTTGAAATCATTCTTAAGACTTTGATTTATCGCTTTGGAAGAAACGAAATACTCGCAGAGAACTTTTATAGTTTTCCACTTTTCTAGTATTTCTTTCGTCCCTTCCGAGATTATTCCACCAGGCCTCCGAAAGTTCTCGCATTGTGCATGCACCTTTTAGTATTCTACACCAAGCTAACTCCAGACATCCCTCTTCAGAACATCTTGCGACTGTCACTTGAAAGACATTGATACATTGTTCCTTAACCCAGATGTTCGGATCTTTTTCATTTGGTTCTTTTCGATATTTGCCGGTATCTGTCGATCACTGCAGGTGCTGAATGGTGCTCTCACTGAAGTGTTCTGCTGTACATATCGTTTGTTAACCAGTATGAAATTAATTTCATCTGTGTAATGAGTGTTTACTCCATGCACAACTTTAACTAAACAGTTACCTGTTTTGATCATTTTAAGATGAACTCTCTCTTCGTGTTGGAATAAACCGAAAAGAAAATATCCCTGGGTTTAAGGGTTTCGAGAAAGGCCTGGTTGGAAACCCAACTTGCTGAGTTTTTTGAAGTGTTTAGAAAATTGAAGGACTGCTACAAGTAGTGCGAGAATCTGAGCGGGGTGGCGGCTATGTTGGATAAAATAATAATTAACAGGTCCTCCTTTATTTTCTATAACCCAAAGCCAGGAACCTTTCAGTACCCTCGTAAAAAAGTGGTATGGGATATATCTGTTGGTTGTTTCAGCAAGGACACTAGAAGCACCATCAGCAGCTAGGGTTCCAAGTAGCTAATAACAGTATTTCTTCTAGGTAGTTGTAGTGATGATGTAGGTCTACGCATATTAACACTCATGTACGGAAAATTACACGTGTGAAATGGTGTATTTGATTCTTTATTAATTACATTTTGGGATATTCTTAGAAAATGTTAATTTTTCCTTCCTTTCAGAAAACCACGTGAAAATAATATGCAAATCTAATTTCATGCTTAGATGACCATAAATCTGAAATAAAATATTTCGTGTTTTGGCGAAACTAAACCTTACTTGTCTTCATGACAAACGAACTATTGTAGAGTTATGCGAGCATGATTACAGAAATTAATATGTACCCGGCATCAAGGAAAAAATCGCTATGACGTAATGCGTGTAATGTTACCAAAATTTATACTTCGAATTATTTTATTTGTCATACATATAAAAGAGTGTGTGTGAGAGAGCTGTGTCTGTGTATGTGTGTGTCTGTGTGCGTGCGTATGAATGTGTGTGTTTACATATAGATATATATACATAGAGTGAGACGGACTGGTATGGAGATAGATAGATACATAGATATAGTTATACATGATCACACGCAGACACTCCCCCCACACATACACATACATGTGTGTATGTATTCATGTATGGTGGGATGTATATATGAATTGAAGTTAATTTATATTACCATCTCCAATGGCCTGATATTTGAAATTACTTCGCCCTAATTCACTTTTGGCAGCCAGGAGCTTTGTTACTAGAGGTTGCTAAAATGTCATATTTAAGCACATTTTCATTCATTTAACGGCATACATATACATTTAATTAATTAATTAATTACAGAATCTCTGCAATGTGTATAAGCAGAACATGCGCGTATAATGTAAACTAATTTTATTTAAGAAAACTCATTTACATAAATTTGATTCAGGTTTTATTTTCTTTTTCTCTATGCGACAAGAAATATAGAAGGATCATTGAAATATACAGTATGAAATTTATTGATGTGCTGACTTGTGAAATCATACTCTCTCTTTGAATGTCCAATACAATCTATTCGTTTTCTTTCTTTTTATTTTTCTTCTGCTGACACACACAAAAAATAAAATATTTTACATATAATCGTCGATGCGACTTTTACCATTTGAACCAGAACTCTGTCCTTAAATTAATTCCTGTTATTCTATAAGGATTAAACTTTTAATGAACTTTCTTTGAAAATGTTGTTGCTGAGGGAAACGATTATAGGTTTCATTAAATATATTTCTGAGCACCAATAAATTATTATATATCTTTTCTATCTCCATCTTTTATTTTTATAAGCTTAATGTAGTCGATGTCACAAATTGATGAATGTGTTTGCTAGAATGACAACAATTGCATAAGATACTCAACGAAAGGCCCAGATTGGAATAAAGAGCGAAAGTGTTGTACAAATGCAGAGTTCTATGGATTTAAAATTATCTTCTAAAACTAATGTTTGCTTATAGCATAAAGGTCGTGGAAGAAATTGTGGGCAACCAATTACATACATACAAACATGCATATTATAACAACAACAGTAATAACAACATCAATAACAATAATGCTTTCACTTTTTGCCTCAAAGTCGAATATATAAAGCTTACCTCGAAGGGAATGGAACCATGTTAATACATCCCTCCTTGAATTCTATAAAGCAAGTTTAACATTATAGTGTGACAAATGGTATTATTCTATCTTTTATGAAGGCGGTTAGCTGCCAAAACCGTTAGCACGCTGGACGAAATGCCTAACTTTATTTTGCCCGTCGCTAGTTTCTGAGTTCAAATTCCGCTGAGGTCGACTTTGCCCTTCATAATTTTGGGGTCGATAAATTAATTTTCAGTTGCGTACTGCGAGTCGATCGAATCGAGTAGTCCCCTCGCCCCACACAATATTCAAATCTTGTGTCCATAGGAGAAAGGATTATTCGAGCTATTATGTATTTGCTAATTTTACGCAAATCAGATTTTGTTTGATATATAAGTCTAATAGATGGTTTCAAATGGAAGCTAATTTTATGATCTTTTAAAATAAAGTGGGTAGTTCTTGATACGTAAGATTCAGTAGGTTGAAATTTGAGATAAGTTTATTGTGTATTTTATTAGTATCCTCGAGTTCGGTATCCTTTGCATGTTTATAATTGGTATTTAATACCTTCAAAATCAGTTCAATGTAGGTATCCATAGATAGTGAATAAATGTTACCCGTTTTATCGAATAGTAAGTGTAGATCAGGTGATTACTTTATCCTTCATATATTTTCTGAAAGCTTTTTTTTTCTGGGAGGAATTGGTATGTTTAGAGAACTATAAGTTTTTTTTTTAAGTGCGTTAAGTCTTTTTCGAAATTAAGTTTTTTCGAAGCCAAAACCAGTGGCTTAGTATATTTAAAAATCCGAAGATAAAAAATTGTGTTACATACAAAATTAAAAGGAATAACCACAAACGTGGACACTCTATATGATAAACATAGACGTCAAATCGCCGTTACTACTAAGAATGTGTTCTCAGGAAAAAAAAGAATATGTTGTTGAGAACACATTCTTCGTAGTAAAGGCGATTTGACGTCGATGTTTATCATATAGGGTGTCCACTTTAGTGGTCATTCCTCTTAATTTTGTATGTAACACAATTTTTAATCTTTGGATTTTCAAATATGCTAAACCACAGGTTTTAATTGATTAATATCAATTTCTACCTTTATTATTTATATAAGAAATTTTCCCTAACCGGTAAATTGGCTGCTGAAATTTATTAACTGCAGACTAATTTACGGCCTCAGGGCGCCAGAGTGAAGACATTTGAAAAAAATACACCGAAATATTATTTGTAGAAGATTATACATGCTCGATTTCGGTTGAGCGTTCTGTATCCAGTTATAGAAATTGTGTTTTGTAAGCGACAGACTACGCTAAGTAGTTTGCAGATATCTGCGCGTCTATATACGTAGATATTAACAAGTGAAACCAATTGGTACGTAGGCCATCGTTTTATATTACGTATGTTTTCATTTGTCTTGCTCATTTTTACATTTTGGCGTCTTGGCTGAAATTTTTTCTTTTCTTGAGAACACATTATCCGTGGTAATGTCGATTTGACGTCTGTGTTTAGCATGTAGGGTGTCCAATTTAGTGGCCATTCCTATTAATTTTGTGTCTGTATATATATATATATATATACATACATGCTGGTATATATATATATATATATATATATATATGTGTGTGTGTATATATATATATATATGTGTGTGTGTGTGTGTGTGTATGTGAATGTTGGTATATGAAAACACGTCGTTGGCTGTATAAAAGACAAAACAGTGAAAATACGACAGAAGGCATGTGTTATATGGTTAATGAATATATTTAAATCGTTATGTAAGAAAAATGTCGTAAACTTAATTCGTATAGTAACATTATTTTTGGAGAAATAATAGGTTTCATATTTTCTTTTCAAATTTCTGAAATTTCTTTATATATATACACATATATTGTGTCATGTATTTAGTATATTGTGAAATATGGAGTTCCAGACAGGGGTAGGTAATGAGGGATTTCTCGTTATAAGCGAGATAATCAAATATGTTGGGAATGTCTAGGTTTTATTAATTTAACATAATTTGGTTTAGAAGGAATAGAATGTTACAAGTTGCTACGTTTTACTATATATTTGTTTCAATGTAGTGAGTTTCCTTATTTAAAGATGTTAGAAATGGTTAAATTCCGGCTTATATTTTTCAATGAAGTAGGTTTCCTTATTCAATCTAACTTATGTTAGTGTTCCGATGGTACACTGATAGAATGGGAACATTACAAATTGCGGTAGCAATCGCTTTGCGCATTTCTCAATATGTTCATTAAACGGTGTCACTCTGCATGCTTGGAATGCTATCTGCTGTCGCTGCAGAGCGCATCTGCGTCTGAGAGATAATCCCGTGTACTATATGTAGTTTTTGTGACAGCCCTAGTGTCTTATAATATAAATCAAGTTTTCTGAAGTACAAGTAAAGTCAGATTTGACTTTCAAATTTTGTCCTACTTTGAAAAGTAATACTGATCCTGGTAGAAGGTTTGGGCATGTTACGCAATTTGGACTTCCACATTGTTTCACTTTTTCGTCTGTTATTTTAGAAAATAGTTTTGCCTTTGTGAGGACCGTTTTTAGCGATTTCGGTTCTTTGTGGCTTTTAAGGATCGAGTGTGTGTGTGTAAAATTCCCTTATGTTGTATTGGTAAATGTCGGGTGATGATGGTGAAGGCTTCTTTGTTTCTGGGATTGTATAAGGAAAGTACGTCAGTATTTTCGGGGAAGGTGCGTTGTTATTCTATATTTAAGAGATGAGGAATTATGTACGTTATTTATATTATTTACATTTGACGATATTTGTTCTCATCAGGTATCTTGGTGAAATTTAGATGTTTTTGTTTTTGTTGTTGTTATTAATATTATTATTATTATTATTATTATTATTCAGGTTAAGTTACTGCCTGTAAAGGAACTCGAAATATTGGGGTTAGTAGCCCGCGCTCTTAACTACTACGCCATATGCCCGTGGGAAATTATGGAGTGAAATTGATGACTTATAAATCTATCATTCTCCTATCCTTCTTTAATACCGGTTCCCATATGCTATGTAGGTTGTTGTTTCCTAGAATTGGGCTGCTTCTTTTAATTTCCGTATTCTCTATTGTAAAGAGAGGGCTTGCTCAGTGCCTAAAACATAGAAAAATGAATATAAGTAGCGGTCGTGATACCCACTACGAAGGAATGATCAATCTCAGTAAGAATCTATTAAGAAAGAACTACCCCGAAAGCAAACTCTCCACTATCATTATGAAGAAAATATAGATGAAACCGATAAACTGTCCACAGTCTGTCTACCCTATGAGAAACGCGTCTCCGAAAATATACAAAAGATGTATGGCATATATGACATGAGGACAGTATTCAAAAGTAATATGACACTTCGCAAACATCTCCCTCGAGTAAAACCACTAATAGAAGAGAAGAGGCTATGACTAAGAACTGTGTGTACTCCACCCCATGCAGCTGTAGTAGGTTATACAAAGGGTAAACATACCGCCCCATCAACATATTGGTAGAGGAAAATCGAATTTCTGTCACAAGGGGAATTACTGATAAATAGGTTATAGCTGATCATGTATGGAAAAATGGAGACCACCTACCCCTGTGGGATGAAGTTAAAATAATAGAAAGAGAACACCACTGGAAAATATGGAAACTAAAAAAGCAGCACACATGCTAGGAGACAGCAACCTCCTAAGCAAACCGAGTGCAGATATGAACAGCATATGGGAACCGGTATTAGGGAAGTTTAGGTGAATATAAGATTTATAAGTCTTTAAATTCACTTGATAATTGCCCACGGGCATATGGCGTATTGGTTAAGAGCGCGGGTTACTAACCCCAGACAGTGACCTGAATAATAACGTCCAGAAAATTAGGACGAATGCTGCCGTTGGTTACCATCAAGAGGCCATCACTTCTAGCTAGCTGTGTGACACATTTCTGTTCGTCCATTCACACATTGTATTATCATGTATTTGTGAATTTCACAACCTCGCCTGTGCTTTCTATTGAATCTTTTGAATATACTCATCATCCCTATATGTCAAGACAAGGAGAGATTTCCCACGCATTTGTTTAATATATCTCAAAGAATTGGAATCTGCACTCTTAGAAAGAAAATTAAGAGGCAATAAATGTACTAACATGCGGAGAGTATGTTTAATATTTACCTGCTGAACGGATAGTAATGCAGTTCCTATAATCTTTGACGATGTGATATAATAGATGATCGGTTCCAAACCTTACATTAATCATTATAAATCAGCGATGAAACCCGTATTTTAACATGTACAATAAAAAAAGCGTGTACTTGTGCTTAAACCATATTTGATTCTAAGCCTCAAACCAGAAGAAGAACTATATTCGAGAAAATGTTACTGCGAGCGGTATCTGACGTTATATATAACAAAAACAATGCGTGTAGCATAGCGTAACTCTGGAAGGTGCGAATTACGTGGTTGTAGCAGAAAGTTTCTGTCCAGGAGAATATTGAACTTATGGTTAAAAAGCAAATCTAATGCTTACTGGATACACATAAAAGCACGGGGGCGTAATATTTAAACACGTGACTGTGTGTCAACCGTTAAAACTTAATTGCTATTCAATGCAATACCTAATCATGCTGTAACTGAAAACACTATAATGATATCGCCATACTATATAATACTAAATATAATCTGAAATATATAAAGCTATTCCTTAAATATCAGTATCACGAAAAGTGTACTAGTGTATAAATATTTAATTTGAGAAAATAACGTGTTTAAAGTTGGAAAACGGTAATGAATTTTAAGTGGCAATCGGAAGTGAGGAATTAATAAATATAACACAAAAATAAATAAGTCCATTATTACTATTTATATATGGAGGTGTGACTTCATCTCAAACACTTCTCTTAAAAACTGCGAAAATAAATTAACTTTAGCATCAGACGTAGAAACAAACTCCTCATAAATAGTTACTGCCATCTGATATATATAAATAACTTAATGGAAGGCAAATTTGAACTTGTTGTTTTCGTTCATTTTGTCATAGATTATAAGGGGAATTAGGTGAGTAAATTAAATTACTATATCTAGGTCTCTTGGAGATGTATTTATAAAGAATAATCAAATAACTGTTGTCTGAATACAAAGTATTTTAGTTGCATCGAATATTATTCAATGAAACTGGCAGGGAATATTAACCCTAATGCAGTTTATAAATCGAAAGATCTTGCTAAAACCAAAAGCTTTCACTGACTTGGGAAAGATCTTCAGTATTCAGCGAGATAAACGCTTTGATGAAGTCAATGGAAAGACGAAGAGTCGATGCTCATTACTTCAAACCGCGGAGATATCCGAACCTCATATAGTGCATAACCTGCCTCGAATGTAAGGAAATTTATATTCGCGAAACCAACAATTCTCTTTTCTAACGTGCAAGAATTGACAGACAACACCCAGATCAAAGTAATTACGCAAGATTCCGCTGAGTAAGAATCCGCCGATAACGTTAACCCTCTGCAAGCTCACCATAAAACAGCCGTTTCGGCATGCGTTCATCAGCCATTTGAACAATATGGCAACACCATTTCAATTAGTTACTCAAAATCATATTTGTAATTGAGGTGATGCATGCAGAAGCAAGAATTCTGTGCTTGGAGCAACAGAACTCCATTTAATATTTAAAATGCAATGAAAGCATTTTTGGAGGAATTCCTCTAACAGTTTAAAGTGCCTTTCATAACAAGTCCAAGTTTTACAGGAATACAACAGGGTTGATTTATAAAGTGCCAGCTTTGCATTCTTATTTATATGTTGCTGGCATTAAACGCGTGAATCCAAGCCAGCAAATGATTTTGCTGCCCTTTGAAGTCGCAGTTTTATTTCTGTATCAAGATATCCATCACTTTGAACAGAGCTTCGAAGGTAGAAGGAATCGACAACCTCAAGTAACTTTACATTAACAAAAATGTTTGTGGGGTTTCTAACTGCACCACACGCAGTTTGATGCATTACAATTTTTTTTCAAGTTGGTGGTCAAGCCAAAATCATCCCAAGCTAAGCGAAATGCAGATACAAGTGATTGCAGACCTGTTTCAGAATGACCAAAACGATCGCAATCGTCAGCAAACAAAAGTTCCCTAATGAGTGAAGTAAAAACTTTCATTTTGAATTTCCTGTTGTTCGATATTTTATTAAATACCCACCTCAGACTTTTGAAAAGCGTATGACAACACAACAGCAAAGTATATTGCAAAGAGAGTGGGTGCATCAAGGTGTCCTTGCTTTACTCCATTTTCTACAGCAAAAGATTCAGAGATTCAGCTTTCAGTAAGTTTCGTTTGAGTTGGGGTTCAAGGACTGGGAAAGAACTGTATTGTCTATGTTTTGTTTTTCTAACAGTAGATCATGAATTTCTGCTGATTTATCTGAGAACCAGTCACTGGATTTATGAAATTTAAATCACACTGACGAACGTCCAGCCTGAAATACGTTTGCTTTGAAATCTTCCCTTAGATTGATTGTCTCAAGATTGATACTTTCTATAGCATTGTGGAATCTTTGCAAGTTGCTTGATAAATTAAAGTAGTTTGCAACATCTAACCTTTTGGGTACCTTAGGACCAGATTATCGATTTTTAGGAATTATTGGAAAATCTATTTTTCCACGCACTAGATGATGGTTAGTCAAGGTGTCTGCCTTTCTCATTACCCGAAAGCTAGAAACGTCTTTCATATCACGTTTCCTGATCAGAATATAATCTATGAGATGCCAGTGCTTAGATCTTGGGTGCATCCAGGTGGTTTTATATTTATTTATCTGCTTAAACAAAGTGTTGATGACAACCAGATTATTCTCAGTACAAAATGTCAAAAGAGCTACTTTATGCATTTCCCAATCGCATTCGACCGAAAATAGGCCGTGAAATATAGTCCTTTCCAACTCTTTCATTGAAACCTCTCAATATAACCAGCTTGTCAGAAATTGGTACTTTCCTCAATAATCATGCGAGATCGTCATAAAACTCTCCTACAGTTTTATCAGAATGGGACATTGTTGGTGCATAAATATTGACAACGGTAGAAAACCTACCTTTTGTCAGTTTAATATGGCATGACATGATCAGTTAAGAAATACCACTTGGAAGCTCTACATTGGAGGATACTAATGAATTTGTCAGAGCAAACCGAAAACCAGATTCTCTACGGTGACCCTAACGTAGGGCTGTCAAAAGACAGTGTATTGATAAGTAGGTTCATTTACTTGACCCTCACCAGAGAGATGAGTTTCAGAGAGAGCAACTATATCAAGGGAATATTTCTTGAGCTCACATGTAATAAGTGCAGTACGCCTTTCTGGTCTCTTGTTGAAATTACCACCAAGAAGTGCGCACACATTCTAACAGCCAAAATTCAGAGGATGTTTCACTTTTCTTTTTCCTGAAGATTGCTAGACCAAAGTGGCAGGATGACGACCGGGTCAGCTGCCGAGCCAGACCTGTTCCACTGACGTTCCCAAGCCTTTTCTACCATTTGCAGAATCTGTTGGAGACATTTTAGTGTAAGTTACAAGTGCATTTTTAGGTTTCTGCCAACCAACCAATTGAGTGATTTTACTAAGAATTACCTGTGAAGATGAATAATTTTCAGTGGATGTAGTTTGCAATGCCCTGCCCCCACCCATTGGACCAAGAAGACTTTCGCCGGTGTGACATGGAAATTGACAAAACCACGAACGTCCAAGGTCTCAGGTTTTATTTCGGAGATTTCCTTCTCCGAGGTAGATTACCAACCAAGGTTAAATACCTTCTACCTGCCTATGAAGTAACCTATCCCATTCCAGACACAAAACCGACACTCAGGCACTCTATAAAGCGAGAAAATATCACTCCGATGACCGACGCGGAGTAGCTCATTCATAAAAGAATAAAACATAGAAAGAAAGGTACGATGTGTGATTTGCAAATGTTCATAAGAATTATATATAAATTTAAAATATACATATATATCCATAAAGATATTTAAGAATTAAATAAAATAGCTACGAATAAGAATATAAATAATATTGTATAAAGAAAAGTAAAAGATATGAAATTAAAATATATATATATATATATATATGAAGTAAAATTATACATATATACACACATAAAAAATAAAATAAAAGAAAAATATATATACATATTTACAGACATTTTGTTGGATGGCCGTTGACTGTTCTGAAGCTCATCCGCCTTTAACAGGTCTTAATTTTCAGCCCGCAGAGAGTCCAACAGCACCCTCCTCACCAAGCAAGCCTGGTGGGGCTGCCAGTTTAGTAGCCGTCAACCCGACCATGCGACAGGTTGTACTGGATTACAAATTACAATTAACACTCATCAGCGACCTGACAAGAGCAGTGACTGCTGAAACGGCCGTTGACTTGAATTCCTTCTTGCACTTTATGGTGGACAATATTCTAGATAACTTTTACCTTCAATAGTTTAACTATCTTATTTTTTCTTTTCTTTTATTTTTTATTCACCTTGCTATATATACGTTCAGATTCTCTTCATCTCATTCTTACGCATCGTTCTTTACAGGTTTTTCACGTGTTTTCATGTGTACACATATATATTCTTATGCTTTCGGGTGTTGTGTGCTGAACACGCTGATATTTTAACGTACAATGAGGTAAATATACAGGGATGATATAAAATTGCTTGCCCAATTCTGATGTCTATTTTCTAACCACTGAGTATACACATACACACACACAAATAAATATACAATTAAGCACACGCATGTATATATGTGTGTGTGTGTATTTGTGTTTGTGAATGGATCGAAAATAAATAGTATACCACACCCCAACCCAAGCAGTTAGGGGATCTCATATTAAATACGGATCCTTAGCGAACGCTTTTAACATCACTTCTTACAATTTGTATAAGCAATAATTCACAAAGCGAACACTTTTATTTAGTAATAACATAGTATTCTTCCCTATTTCCCCTCGGTAGACACAACACACACACACACACACACACACACACACACACATGCACACACACACACGCACACACACACACCTTTGTGCATTTTATTGCGGCGTGCTTCCTTCGTTTAGCTACCAACAATTTATATTTAATTTATAGAGTAGAATGAGAGTCTCTGCTATAAAAAATTGTAAATATGCTCTAGATTTTGGGGCCTTATGAAAAGAAATACGAACCAGATCGAAAGCCTTTATTTTCGGTATATTGAAACTTATTATATCCAGGGATGTTGCTTAATAATACGCATATTAATTACATTATGCTTGGAATTACTGCGTCCCATTTCCTTTTTTAAATTGTCCTAGAATTAAAAATATTAACTAATTATATAGATGCAGTTATCATGAAGTTTATTTGGTGCACAGATTAAGTTACAATGTGTATACAGTTTAGAACAAATATTCCACATAAAGATAAGTTTGATTACATATCTTTCTTTGTGTTCATATTACCGATGTGATATCCTAATATCTTTGAATGAAGTTATTTTTGTCAAGGCAGTATTTAGTAGTTGCCTAGTAATTGTGATGTCCTCTTTTCTTGTCGGTTCCACTTGGGTCGCGCAATTTATGTTTTCAAACATGTTTGTATTTCAGAGTTTTAGTGTATTCACGATGCTCTGGTCGAATACCGATTTGTCTATTTGTACTATGCCAATTTGTCGTAATAATTCATTCGTAAATACGCTTTAAATGCACGCAAGGTAAACGCACGCATCAGTCGATATAGAAATCCTAGACATGGTATGCAAATATTGATTTCAGATGTTGGCATAAGTCCAGCAATTTCGAGGGAGAAAAGAGGTCCGTTACATCGACCTCAAGGTTCAACTGGTACTTATCGTATCGACCCGGAAATGACCAAGGGCAAAGTCAATCTCTGCGAGTGTATTCAGAAAGTAAGGACGGACCAAATGCCGTAAAGCATTTTGCCAGGAGTGCTAACTCTTGAGCTAGCTAGTTTGCCAGAGTATGTGTTAATATGTATGTATGTATGAACGTATGTATGTATGTATGTATGTATGTATGTATGTATGTATGTATGTATGTATGTATGTATGTATGTATGCATGCATGCATGCATGTATGTATGTATGTATGTATGCATGTATGTATGTGTGTGTGTGTATATGTACGTATCGTAGATAAAATACAAAGAAATTTTGTGCATTATTATTCTTTAACATAAGCACTTCTCTAGTTTTACGTACTTTACAGTAACTTGGAGTCTATACAAATGTAAATGTCCTTGATATAATTACCTACAAGCACTGAAGAGATAGTCCTAACATGGCACAAACAAGCAATCCTAAAACCAGAAAGCATATCTATGAATAATTGTAAGTCGAGGAACACGAGGGCTTTGAATATACTACATTCCAAACAATCTTAGAAAATAAAATATAATTACGCAATAAATGAATTACGTATATACATTCTACAAAATGTCCTAGTTTTGAGAGCAATATGAACAATATTTAACATATGTTAAACATATATTCGGGAGTTTACTGTTATTGATAATTTGCTCTGTAAGTATTTGTAATTATAAATGATAATTGGTCGGTGTAAATAGTTTAATTACGTTCGCTTTTGTTGTATTTCTATTGTTGTTGGTTACTGCGTTACTTAGCGCCAGGTCACTCCTTTATTGACAGATATGTGATGATAGGTGTTCCTGCAAAGCACACCCATAATTCCATTGGGTACGTCGTATCTATGAAAATAAATTTTCAGTTCAAGACTCTAGATATTTGTAAGCATGTGGTTGTGATTCCTGTCAGACGGTAACTTTGAATTTGGTTTATTCCCAGTTTCCGAATATCATAGAGCAGATATGGGTAGTTTCCATTATTCCTATGACTATGCTATTCACATAATTGGAAGCAGATTTGGCTGATAATTCTAGCAAGTGTGCAACCATCTAGTTATTCTTTTTGTTGGCCCACTGTTCAAACAGTGCTTATAGAGATTTGTATCAAAGCAAACTCTTATAATTCTGTTTACTTATAATCAATTACAGCTCGCATAAAATGAAAATTTGTGCCATAATATATAAGGGTATCCAAGAGTTAAAGGGATAAATTGTATTAGTAAGATTAGAAAGAGGAAACTCCACCATATTTTCTATTGTGAACACAGCGTAAATGTGCAACCGAATATGTTGTCACATCATTCATGCTTGAATTTGTATTACACATCTGAAGTTAGAATATACATGGAAATTATATCAGAAATCTATGTGTTGAGCATGTATTTATATACGATTTACAGAAATTTTCCTTTGTTCCTATATATAAATATATATATATATATACATACATCATATATACATACATATAAACATACAAATATATATATATATATATATATATATATATGTATATATATATATATATATTATATATATATATATATGTATATATATATATATATATATATATATATATATATATATATATATATATATATACATATATCATACATGCGTACATATATGTACATATATGTGTCTGTATATCTGTATACGTATTTCTGTGCGTGTATTAGAGTGGTGCGTGTGTGCGTAAGTTACATTCACACTACTTCAAAGGAAACTCGATGCAATGCACACAATAGTGAAAGAGTAAGCTAAAAGCTCCCCAACAGTAAAAGATAATGGAATGGTGACAGGGAATATAAGGTTTATTTGAAACATATTATGTGAACCTGTTTGTCAGGAGGCACATAAGCATGTTTTGTATTTCATGGTTGAAATTATAATATTAACAACTGTTAAATAAAAATTTTCTTCTATTGAATTCTTTGGTCTATCTGCTACATAATTCATTTCATTATTATGTTATATGCTAAAGGTCTGAACGAAATAACAAGCTGTCCGATTTGAATAAAATCAGTTTTGTAGAATATTTCCTATTGCCGAACCAGTTTATGAAAATTTAGCATAATTTTGAATAAACTATCCTCCATCATTTTCGTAACATATTACATAATGGTATTTAATATAACATTTCAAAATATTTCGATGAATAAAAACTAGTTTCATGGTTCCTTACCATTTTTTTTACGGCTGATAGAAAATAGTAATATCTATTGTATTTATTTTATATAAAGAAAACGAATATTGAAATGACAAAAAGTGAATTGTGAATATTTTGTTTGAATCCTTTTATGACAGAAATATTTCGTCATGACTCTTTCTTTGACACATATTACTGAAGTAATTACGTTATGAATGAAATCAAGAATATTCTCCTCGACATTCTTTTCATTTTTACTATATATAAGAAAAATAAAATGCAGTCTGCCTCTTGTTACTCAATAATAATAGTAGAATAATCACATGACAGGCTTGAAATGAGATAATTCATGTAACAAAGTATTTGAGGTGGATATTGAATAAAATTACAAACGGAATATAATAGAGAACATCAATCATATCACAAAATGAAAAAAATAAAGAATGTTATATAAAAAGACAATGAGAATAAAACCGAATATATTGACTTCGTAAATACGTTTAATATTTTTTTTATTCAATGGAATTCAATATTCCAGATGTATCTAATTTAATATATTCATATGATGGGGAAAATAGAAGGATAAAAATGAATACGAATGATTACATTCATAAGTGTTACCCAGTTATTGTGATTGAATGAATGAATTACCTTCAATCAGAAGAAATTTTAAAATTGATTCAAATGTTGAAATATGAATCAATAATTTAGCTCAGAATCAAATATATCAAGTAAATCCTATTTTAAGCTATACAAGACAATTTCGCAATTTCGACGTCAATACGTTGTACTCGGTGAAGGTCACGAGTTATCAGAACGACGGGTAGAAGTTTTGGCGGCATCTCATAAGTCTTTACGTTCTGATTTCAAACTCCTCCGAAGCTGACATTTCCCTTTCAGCATCGATTAAATAAGTACAAGCTGAGAACTGGGCTCCAAACAATCAACTTATTCCCTTTCGGAATTTGTTGGCCATGTTCTAAGATTCGAAACCAATATTCCGTTCTTGGCAGAATAAGCATTCTAGAACAATACCCTTAAACAGATTTTTCAACAAAATCTTGGCGTAATTGTGAACAATCAAATATGCTGGAGTTCATAAGCATTAAAGTTGAAGTGAAGTTAGCTGACACTCAGGATGGGAAGCAATTCTTAATATTAGAAAAAACTTTGCTTGTCATGATGATTTGTGTCTGTTATCAACATGCCGGCCATATGACTGCTGCTAAATGCACTGTGAGGACTGTAATAACAAAATATTCGAATTAATGGGGTGTCCCATATATCCTAATAGCCATGTTTCGCAAACTGTGATGGTCCTTGGGTGTGTCTCCAGTAAATGTAGAGTCAGGCTTCCCATAAATCTTTGAAAAATGCTTTTTTTTCAGGTGGATATGTTAAGTGGTTTCAGTGTGTGGTCAATCCTTGGTTGGGAAGGTTTAAGCTTGTGGTCAATCCTCGGCTCGGCAGCCAACCGTATGGCATCAGGACGCAGATTCTTGCTAAGTTCCCCGAAATTGTCAGTAATGGTTGTGAGTGAGTTTTTACGACTTCACCAGTACCAGGATGTGACTCCCTAGCTTGCTTGATTACTATGAGGAAAGTAAACCCAAGTGTTCTGCCTGCAAAACTAACGCCGCTCCAGTAGTTCGAAAATCCTTTCAGAAATACAATGAATGACACATGCACCACGTCACGCAGCCATCTTGTGGCCGAGGTGGTAACTTAGGGTAGCTTCTTTGAATAAACCAAGCCATGTTGTGTTTTCTTTTACATATATGCAAACCAAGCCATATTGTGTTTTCTCTTCCTTATATACAAACTCAAATTTAAACTGAACAATCCGCATAGAGTAAATATCTCTAAAACTGTAAACTGCCTAGAGCCAATGAGGTGTAGCTTAGAGAAACATAAAAGGATTAGAAATTATTAATTCAATTTGAATTCCATGAACTAACAGATTGCTAAATTATTTTGATGTTATAGATGACGAAAACAAGAATTATTATCGTGAACATTTAATTATCGAAAGAACTATGCCCTTATTTCACAGTAAAGGTTTTGTTTGTAGGGATATGTATGGAGCGAGCAGTTAACATAAAAGGGGAAAGAATTTGATTTAACTACTGATTTTCTGAGGTGACCCACATACGAAATTAGGGTGGGTATAATTCTACGCGATGTAGACAACACGACTTTTAACCTGTTTATACGATACACCAACTCGGGTGCAATCACAAAGATATCTATATTAAATTTTAATATTGGCATGAGTTTTGAGATTATTAAATATTTCTGCAATATTTAAAACAGAACTTGGCATTCGTCCTCACAATATGTCCATTGGGTTATGTATGATCTTTACATGTTGATGTTACAGATCATTCTGCTTACATATATTACATGTATATTCTGAAAATACTATGATTATTATAATGTACATATAGAGACGGGCACGAAACCGTTCCTAATAAGATGAGGAACAAATTGTCTTGTAATGATATATAGGAAGTTTACTTTCGCTGAAAAATGTCACAAAAAAATCTGTAAATGTAGAAAAAGGATTCAAATATTTGTTGATGAAGAGAACAAAAGGAGGCGAATCAGAAGTGAAGGTAATGGGAAACATTTTTCATGGAAAATATTAGAATAATTAACAGAATATATCTTAAAACCTCTTTCCTGTAATATAGAAAACTAAACAAATAGAACGAGGTTGGATTAAGAGGTGGTATCAAAAGCATCCCGGATTGGATCTGTTTAATGAAGAAAAATACTTATTTACTAAAGTTTTAAAATCATCTCCTTCGAAATAGACACCTTGTGCCGTAATACACCGGTCCCAGCGTTTCTGTTGGAGGAGTCCTCTGACACTTATATATGCTTTCCTCAGTAGATAGAGGTGATCGGTACTTGTTTTAGAATGGAATCTAAATATGTGGTGAGATGCTTTCATTTTTATATTTTTTGATCTTCCATAATTAAACAGATTCAATTGATGAAATTGAAACTATACTGCACTACAAACTTGATAGGCAATGTTTCACTAAGATTTCTACACTTAAAGCCTGCTTTTATACACATATCAAGTCGAAATTCCTTTCATAAATAGTTGGTAAACTGCTTTACCATTCTAAAATGTCCTTTTAATAACAAATCATTTTAAACATGAAATTTCAGGTCATATATTGCGAATCAGTGATTTTGATATTGTCGTGGTATATTAATTTTTATTCGAGCTATATGTAATTTAGTACACTAGACAGATAGACTATTGCCATAAAAAGGGAAGTGATTAAAAGTCACTTTGGGAAATTCTTCAGTGTGTTTTCATTTCAATTCGTTGTTTGGTTCCATCAATGTTGTCTAAAAAGAGAGATGTTTGCATTTTGTCATAACATAGCTAATGAAGACTCAGATTATTGTATTGGAGAGATCTTGTAGATTTTTAGGTATTTCTATACCCAATAATGTGGAATATTGTCGATATTTTCTCGATTATCTATCCATGCAATAATTTACTACTTATTCTTTCTAACATGCCTTTCTGGTCTGATTTGCACTTTGGCCTCTTGTTGAGATCATTGTTCTTTCCTCTTTCTGCTCTGATAGTCTAATACAGTTGCTCAGCGCGACTCTTGTAGTATATACAAGGTTATTGATAGTTGTTAGACCAGATGCACCTTCTCTCAATATCAATATCTCTCCTGCATTATCCACAAGGATTTTATTCGTGTTTTTCATCATCTGGAACTTTGGCAACTAGTGCTTAAGTGTATGTCTGGTGTGTGTGTGTGTGTGTGTGTGTGTGTGCGAAAAGTGCCACCATATGTGTTAATGTGTATAAGTCTACCGATGTATACCTGAAATCAGCATTGAAATCATTTATGCTAAATGCTTATATTTATATTATATAAATTTAGCTAGCTATAATTAGTTGATGAAGATATTTGTTGGAGTGTACATATTCAACTGAAATTTTGCTCACGTAAATTCAGGCCAGCTTAGCCAAAAACCAATGACGGAGACTGGAAAATCAATAAATAACAATATATTTTTGTAACATCATTCCACTTTTCATGTTTTACATGAATTAATAGTGTCAGTGCTTCAATTTATAAATTTTTGCTTGTACATCAGTATTCATACGAATGTTTTACCTTTCTCCTACGCAGTATTTTTCCTTTTGTACCAATTATATGTTAAATAAATTTAGCCACAGATCTGTTCGATTGGAAAGGAAAGTTAGTGATAATTAGGGAAAATCTCCTTTTTGTAGTATTTCTTATCGTAAATATCAGCAAACAAAAGAGTGTTTTATGGAAGCATTCAGCCACAAAATTAAATTTTATTTTAAGTACACTTAGTGGTATTTGTTCTCACTAAAGATATTGTTTATGCTGTATTTTTCAATTTACGTATTTTGTATGCTTTATTTTTCTTTTGAAATATATTTCTGCATAATACAACACACAATTAATGAATGTAAAGAAGATATTTCAGAAGTGAAAGTGAAAGTATTGTTTTCTTTTTATTGTAAATATTTATCAACTTCATCTAAATATAATTAAATTATGAAAGGCCGAAAATCATTGAATCTATAATCAATCTATTTAAGCCTACATTGTTTATGTGGGTATGGCGGTGAGGTTAGCGTGTAATTGTTTGTATAAATACATATATATGTGCGTGTGTGTATGTGTGTGTGTGGTGGGGGCGTATGTATATATACCCGCGCATGTTTATGTGCATGTAGGCAAGGCATAATGGTAGGAGTGTTGCCTAAAATATCGTCGTTTCAATTTCCGGTGAGAGGGGATCGATTCCTTCTTCAGCAAATCATCCATTTCACGTCGTTCCCGTTCACTCACACTTGAATGAATAACAAATAACACAGAGACGGAATTGTTTCCCCTTTAGTGGATCTCTGATTACCTTGGGTGCTTGTACGAAAAGAAAGCGAATAACAGGCTCTAGAAGTTCAAGGAGAGAAATAACCTAGGGTTGCCTTTACCTGTAAATGTATCCAAGGAAAACATGATTTTAAATATACTTAGAATTTGATAAGAATTTGGATCTATGTATCAATACATATATAATGAATGGAGAGATTTATACTCCGCATATAGCACAACTATGGAAAGCAAAAAGTTAATTGAGCTATTGGAATATTACGGAAGCTTTTGGATTTCAAACAACATTCTAGTTTATAAGTGCTTATATGAAAAGTAAAACTTCAATCCTTTAAATGCTTCGTAAAAAAATATATAAAAAATTATTTCGATATGATAGGCAAACATACTCTTTCAAAAAATACATATGCAGTGAAATTAAAATCACATGAATTAGTACATACTGGGATGATTCGTCGCATCAGAGGCGCTCATATTAAAACTCACAAGAGTATATGGAAAATTCAAATGGAGATGTCCAAATTAAAATCCAAATGTGGAAATTAACGTATACATCCTACGGCCGTTTCAGGAACATAGTTGGAATTTTAGATATCGATTTAAAAAATCCCTTCAAATATCTCTATTTTCTCCGGCAGGAATCTTGTATCTATCATATTTGGTGTGTTTGTTCATAGACGTCGGATTTCAGTTCCACTATACCCGTTCGTAATTGAATTAAAAAGATTGAATGAATTAGACAAGAGATAATTTCAATAGAAATTCAAATATATGGTAGGGTTGAAATTTAAAGAGGATAATTTTCCCGATAAATATTCCAGTGGTGAAATTATTTTTCGTTTCCTTTTTAATTTCGTATTTATTACTTATTATGGATTTATTGCTACTTAAGGAAAGGGTTAAATTGTGGATAGGTATTTATGTCTACATAAGCTGATAGGTATTACACAATTATTTTATTGATGGGAGATTTTTCTGGAATTTTTCTTTTATTTAGCGAAAGAATTTAAACTTGGATTGGTAATTATGGCAACATTATATGGTAATATGTGAGAATAGTTTAGCATTACGTTTATGTTTCGACGTACTATATTGATTTATTCTTTTGTACAAGTTCGTATATATGATTTATAAGGATGGGTTTCGGTAATTACTGACCAAACCAATTTATAGTAAATATTTTGCAATTTTAGAAGCTTATCATATCTTGCTCGAGATGTAGAAAATTTAGTTTTAGGATAAAAACATGAATTCATGTGATCTCGGAATCCAATTTTAAAATCGGTTGTGCTCCCCGTATATGTTTTTGATTGGTTAGGGTTAGAGGTTAGTAATTGACAATTATAGATTACGTTTTATTTTCTTAAACAGAATTGTGACAGTTGCATGTTTTCCCCTCCATTTGGGTTTTAGAATGTTGTCCCAAATAAATTCTATTGATTTTATTAGATTCCAAATTCGGAAAAAGTTATGTTTAGCCCATTATTCGCATACATTTGATTTGCCCGGATAGTATTTATAACACCTTGTTGTGATTCATGGATTATATTTCATCGTATATGTTCATTAAATATAGTATTATTGTTGGGCTCCGGATCAGAAATTGCCCATACAGAAACTTATTACCTGCTGTAATTGGCCGTAGATTTGGTGCGGTGGAGTACGACATCTTTATGCAAGATTTATTTAATATAAAATAATTATTATAGTTTGGCGGAAAGATTTTGCTAATATTTAAAAGACAGAAGCTGGGAAAGTTTCTAATTTGAAGAGAGAAGGTTGGGGTAAACCATACAGGTTCCTGTTTTCTAAAAAAGTTTTATATTATCCGTTGATTTATATTGACGTTCTCGGTGGCTTTAGGGCAATTGTTATCATGATTTCGTGGTTCCCAGCTAGGGAATAATCTTACTAGATTACTTTTATATATTGTATTACATATATAATATATTTTATTATTAAATCCACTAACCTTAAACGCTCCAATGTATAGTGGTGCATGGTTTTCAAATATTCTTTCATTTGCCTACCGATTAAAATTTTTATCGAAACCTCTTTTATTATACTAAGAACCTACGCAGGTGATTTGACATAGTCTTTGTATATTGTGTTGTTTATTATGGCTTGTGGTATGGAACATATAGTTCACTATTCAAATTCGGGTTAGATCTAAAACGTTTGCTACCTTCGTACTTATTTCAAAGGATATATCGAAATCGTACTTTCGAAAGAATTTATGTAATGCTTTTCTGGTTCTTTCAACAGCATGTAAGGAAATATCAGTGATAGCAAATAATGGGTCATATCTGTATATTCTTCCCTGCATATTGGGAAATCGTATATTAATTTTTTAGTGAAGAAAATAAACCTACCAAATCCGTTATTTGGACAGATGAGCCCATTGTTATATCAAACTCATTCGGAAAAGGTTTTGGGGTCCAGTTCTTATTATTAAATTGTATTAGAACTTTTCTAGTAGTTGCCTTATTGAAAAGGTTGGGTGACACAGATGGATATTAATATTGAATTGTAGGAAGTGTGCTCTATTTATGTTTTAGGAATCAAAATCAAATAATGACATCCCCTGTACTGTTCCATAATAGTAGGTTTATATTGCTTTTAATACACTGTAATATTCTATCTGTAATGCATTCAATAAATCGGTCGTAGGCTATATACAATAATTTTCACATTTGGATTTATATTTGAACTTCTCTATTCGAACTTTCCATACACTCTAAGGAAATTTATTAGTTGCGCCTCAGATGCAATTAACTGATCCTGTGTGTACCCATTTATATGATTTGGACACCGCTGAATATGTATTGTTTTTTGCGTATACTTGTCTCTCATAACGAAATATCTATTTTACTTATATTGTTATATTTCGGAATGGTCATTTTGCCAGTTTAGCTAATAAAAACACACGCACTATATATTTGGTGTTATTTTGCTTCAGTTTTATTTATTTTTTACATTAATCTTAATCTTATTTCGGCCAAAGTTCTTTCGTCACACTCCTGTGACCGCATTAGTGGTCCTCTGTTTTCTTCTTTCTTATTTGTGTCTCTCCTTACTAACCGTCAGCCATTTTGTATTTCTATTGTATGTTTTCATTTGCGCATGCTTGTATCTATATGTGCGTCTATGTTTATTTAGTGTGTGTATGTGGGGGGATGGCTGTAATATTTGAATCTTCTGTTTATATACGTTCATGTAATTTGTATTTTGTTTTTGTTGTTGTTTTTGTTTATTCTTATTTTGTTCATGTGTTTACATCCACTTATTATTATCATTACATATGCTTGTATGTATGTATAACAACAATACTAGTAATAATAATAATAAATCGAATCGAAAAAAATATATATATAGTTATTTATTTCTATTTATTTATTTATCTGTGTATTTATTATGTTTTCTGGATCCTCTATCGTCATATGTTGTGGTGTGTGCTAGTGCTCCATTCTAGTTTTCTATTCAGGCTAGGTATAATTTCTATTATGTGTGTAGCTTCTGTGACCATTCCGAAACATAACAATATCTGTTTCAACACATGACTTCACATAAAATATCTTGCACAACAAATATTTAAACGTATTTTACTTATATATATTTATGAAGCATTGAATGGACTAAAGTTTTACTTTTCATATATGGACTGATAACCCAAAATTTTGTCTCGAATTGTTGATTTTTGTTGCGCATTTTCTCCGTTTTGTGGGTATTGATGATATATATATATATATATATATATATATATATATATATATATATATACATATATATATATATATACATACATATATGTATATATATATATATATATATATATATATATATATATATATATATAGATATATACATGCATATATATATATACATTATTATATATATGTATATATATATATATATATATATATATATATATGTATGTATGTATATGTATATATAGACATACATGCGAACGACCGCTGACAAACGTACATATTGATATTTATCGTCCTCATCATCAACGTCATCATCATAGTTATTACTGCAGACAGCAGCAACAATACTTGGCATCATTGTAAATATCTCCATATATGAGAGGAGAACATATTTTCAGCATATAAACCAAAATTCATATCAAATATATCAGCAACGTTGTTTATCGTGTGAATCTTATGTTATTTGTTCGGATTTCTAACTGAAAGTTTCAATTTAAATATACTTAATAAATGTGCAGTATAACACAATGTAAACACATGGTATATTTGATTCATTTGCACCCGATCAATAGTGGAATATTGAAATCTGTGCAACCTTATTCGGATACGACAATTTTCTCTTTAATATACTGGCTTTATCATACCTATGATCCTAATGTTTTCAAATGTGGTATAACATTACGTGGGCAAGCATTTACATCGAGATCTTTCAATGTTTTTCCAATATTTTTCTCGTTGCATACTAATTTTCGTAGTTCTCATGATTATTTTCTTTTATACATCGTTTGTAATGGGCTTTCGTAATCGATTTCTTCTCATTTTGAGTATTAAGCAATTTTTCAGAGCACTAAATATTTGCTATTATTAAATCTATTTAAACAATATATCAATAACTAGCAGTATCGCCCGGCGTTGCTCGGGTTTGTAAGGGAAATAACTATATAAGCATTTTTAGAGAGTTACTTCCCTTCTAGATGCAAATTCGGGCTTTCTTAGCCATTTATGTTTTGATGTCTTCAAGCCATGAAGTCGTTGTTCTAAAAGAACGCTGGTCTCCTTGACAACGCTTTACGACGTTGATTTTCTTACACTCCCTTCCCCACAGCTTCACGAGGGAGGGAAGAAGGGGAGAAGCAAACAGGTGCAGGTGTGACCATGGACGCCAACTCTGCCGCCATCGACACACGAAAAAGTTTGCATTAAAATGGAATAAAAAATTATGTTAAATTATTTTAAAAATCGTAGACTCATCGTAGACGCGCGCTAATACTCAGACGGGCTCGATATGAATCCCGACTATAAGATACTCGAATTTGGTTAAACTGCACCGCAAAATATGGGAGTAGTTAGGAATCTAAATCGAAGGGGACAGACACTCACACAACTACGGTTTTATATATATAGATTTCTAAAACATTTCAGCTACTGCACAAATATGTTGACTAATTTCTCGTTCAACCTGTCTATATAACATTCTCTGTCGAGCTTTCTACGGATTATACAATCTAGCACTTTTATATCTGATCTTAAAAACGACCTAGAATCTTACTTTGTATGGAAATCTACTTTTATGAGGTTCAATATAGGTAGTTCTGTTTTAAACCTTTCTTCGCTGATCTGGTGGAGTTGATTTGAATTTTGATAAGAACCTCCGAATATATCAATTTGCATTTATGATGCAATGATTAATCGCAAGAGAATATATAACATTAATGGAATTTTCCATGAAATACATAATGCATTACTGTTGTTTAAATAGTATTTCACTAGTATACCTACCGAACTCTTAGCAAATAAATTTAATGCATAACCATTTCAAAGATTAATTGATACTTTACACATACACACACATACACACACACTCACACACACACACACACACACACACACACACACACATATATATATATATATATATAACCGTGCTGGCGCGTGGCTCAGTGGTTAGAGCGTCGAGCTTACGATCGTGAGGTTGTGAGCTCGAATCCCGGACCGGGCTGCGTGTTGTGTTCTTGAGCAAGACACTTTATTTCACGTTGCTCCAGTTCACTCATCTGTAGAAATGAGTTGCGACGTCACAGGTGCCAAGCTGTATCGGCCCTTTTGCCTTTCCATTGGACAACATCGGTGACGTGGAGAGAGGAGGCCGGTAGCAATCTTGCATAGAAAAAAACAAAAAAAAACAACAACCTTGCCCAGTCTTGTGCCTCAGAGGGTAACTCTCTAGGTGCAAACCCATGGTCAGTGTCTGACCGAAGGGGGTCACCACCGCTGTCTAAGGGCAGTGTTACATAAGGAAAATTGTAATATTGATAGGTATTGTCTTATATGTGAAACCTCATAATACACAACACTGTTTTAGAATTTCACAATACATTACACAGTAAATTTTATGTAAAATCGTTACTTAGGGAATATGGAATAAGGTTAATAACATGGCTTCATTTTTACAGCAAACCAATGCTCATTCAAGCTAAATCATGTTACACTGATCTTGTTTCTGACCACATGTACCATCACCGAACTAATACACTATTCACAAAACCGATATCTTATTTTGATCGACATAATACAAAATAATAATGGTGCGCGTATGAAGGTAAACAAAATCGTCTGTTGCTACCGTTTCTAATTAAAATCACCACGTTCCCCGAAAATATCAGAACGTTCAGAACAATTTACTTAAATCACAAATTTCTTTAGAGGCACATATTATTTTAGCTATATAAACGTGATTAACACTCAATTAATAGCTTACCTTATAAAATATAATTGTAAAGAAACGAAACTACCAATTCGTTACATATGAATCACCCAAACAATATCATATTTTATACGTAGATAAAATTGAATAGATTCAACTGGGAATCAGATTATTGTAAACGTACATTCACATATATATAAAGATTGTGGTAAATGACAGAAATATAATGACATTTGGAAATATGGAAACTTTGAGTTTTTTTGACTATTCTCAAATAGGAACAGGCAATAACAAATTAATTTATCTAAATTAATTTTGAAATGTCCTGGAAATTTACATTTGAAGTATATTGGAAAATAATTGTTTTAATTCGAGTAGATATGTTTATACATTCGCTGTATGATTTGCCATTTTTGGCAAGAACTGTAAATGTATGCTATTAGCGGTTTAAGAATAGGATATAAAAATACATTGCAAATCTCAGTTGAAGTTGTTTCACTTTACATTCTCTGTTAATGACCCTGGAGTTGGGAGAAATCCAAAAGGAAATTAACTATTCAAAGTAAATTGTTCGTATGCTAAACATAGCATGTGGATTCTGAAAATATTTACAAGACAAATAATTGAAAGAAAGAAATTTATTGAAAAGGAAATAATTAGAATGCGAAATGTGCATATATTTTATAACCAGTGCTCTAGAGTTAATGAAAGATTTATCGAAAGCTCTCTGACGCAACATTAATCTATTATAAACAAATGCTCATTCATATATTGGGAAAATACTTTGTTTGGAGATCAAAGGCGACAATATTATTGATCAAATGTAGACAAATTTATTTGATAACATAGACGTAAAAGAAAATAATGTTTCAATTTTAGACTTAATATCACACATTTACACGATTCTTAATGATAACAATGTAATACTAATGCCAAAATAGAATTTAGTAGGCATCCTATCGGGAAATACTTTACAAGAAAGTCGAATTCATTTACATAGTTAATATATATATTTTTCGAAACTGAATGATATATAAAAAAAATAATGAAAAATAGGGTGACATTTATGGACAGAAAATTGAGTGTTAGGTCAAACCATGTCCACCTCCTTATTGATTAATAATAATATTATTATGGCGTGCTCAAAGTGTCCACTTGACAAACTCGCTTGAAGTTCGGCGACAATGCTTAGTGTATTTCAACCGATGTCAATAACCATTTCATTATCACACTGCCACATATAAAGATAACCACACACACATACACAAAGATGATTACACATACGGTACATACTTATCTATGCATGCATATATATATATATATATATATATATATATATATAATGTACATTTAAACACATAAGGAATCCACTCGTTGAATTCAACACGCTAGAAAGAACAGCTAGGTTCTATAAACACAAAAATTAGGGATAAATTTCGACAGGAACGAAATGAAAAAAAAAAAAAAATTACCATCAAGTTTCCTGGACCAATTGGTTTCCGACTTTAGTTTATCAAGCAAATAATATATGCTCATGAGGTGAAATCGCCCTCAACAGGTGCGCCTTGTGTTGAATAAATAAACAACGAGGCAATCAAACTATATGCTTCCCGTTTATAAATCCTAATTTTTTTCAAAATCTATGCACAGACGCAGCCCTTCGCCGGCAATAAAATTTCAACTATTATTTGCTTGCTAAACTAAAATCAGAAACCAATTGGGTCAGGAAACTTGATGGTAAATTTTAAAAAATGTTTTCCTTTCGTTCCTGTCAAAATTTATCCCAAATTTTTGTGGTTAGAGAGCCTATCTGTTTTTCCTAGCGTGTTGAATTCCACGAGTGGATTCAGTATATGTTTAAATGCACACTGTATATTATGACTAATTTAAAGTCTGTTGGGCCAAAATCTTTACACGTTAGGGCGCTGGAAGTGAAAATTTTAATTAATTTTCCATTTCCCTTTGATATGTTTAAGGATATATATATATATATCACGGTGAAATAACTCATGAGAAGTCGATGGCCCTCCAACTATATGAGTACATGCGTATGTATGCATGCATGTATGATCGGGAACTTTGGAATTACCGGGTTTCGTGTCCATGCGCATGGTTGCGCCACTCGGAGTGGGCGGCCCCTCTGTTGTCGGAAAATCGTTCACAGAGGAAACCTGCGACACTGACAATATCCGATTATGTAGACTAGTTCTTCTTTTCGAGTTGATATTGTTCCTGGTCAAATAGTAGGATCGGATATCGTGGAAATCCTTCCCCAGTATAAAAAGTTATCATGTACTGCATGAAAAAAGAAAAAGAAATAAATCAAAATAGTAAGACATATCACAAAACTGGCTAGTCGTAGCCTTAGTAAGTGTGGGACTTACGATCAGGTGTTGGCAATAACCGAACACACAGTTTGCAACCATCACACACATATATGCATGTTTATATATATACCCACATATGGATGTGTATACATACACATATGGATGTGTATATATACACACACATATATGTATACTACAGGCATATATATATGTATATACGTACACGCATATACAAAGGTATATGTATGTATACACACATGTAGGACATCATATAGATAAATACATTAGATATATTAAATATTACGGTTTGGGTATGAGAATCAAAATATGTTTATCTGTATACAGGCAAGACGAGAGAAAACAAACAGTTAAAACTTTTAAACGATGTATATTTAAGTATAAATATTTGTATCAATAGATGCAATCCAAATTACACCGAATACAAACGACAGAGAAAATGAAAGGGTACGAGGAAAGATGTTAAAAGTTGAACTACTCTTTCTGGAGGCCTGAATATCCATTGTAATGTTGGTAGATATTGCTCATTACAATATGTGTCTGTAATGGAAGCAATCGGCGTTAGATAAGTGAAGTCTCCGTCGTCAAATTAGAAAAGGTACTACATTACAAATCGTAATGCAGTGAAGTTCAACTATGGTATGATTGAAAATGGAGAGTTAGGCGTATACATATATATAATACATACATATATATATATATATATATATATATATATATATATGTGTGTGTGTGTGTGTGTGTGTGTTGTGTGTGTGTGTGTGTGTGTGTGTACAAGCAGGGATAACCGGCGTCGCCAGGGATTAAAATGTTATAGATTCTAATTATACAATGTGAATCAGTTGATACGGAAAAGTCCAGCAAAGATGACAAGACATTTGTGGATCAAATGGTGGACTAGTTTGTCATGGAAAATTGGGTGTGCGTATCATGTGATTTCTGAACGCAACGAAAACCTGTCAGTGGTAATACTTTCGTTTGCGGCAGTCATCGCTGCGTCTAAAACGACACATCATCTGACGTTTTGGCATTTCTTTCGGGTTTGTTATCCTATATCACTCATATAGTAAATTTGGAGGAACTACGGTTGTTCGTTTTTGTGTAACAGGGAACCAATGAGGTGATAGACTTGCCCTTGAATCTGAAAATCAGCATAAATCCACGTACAACTATCTTCTTAGATGCAGAAACCGATTTTATTTTCAAAGCAGAAGTTTATGGTCCGATATTGTCCAGAAAATCCTTTTACTATATAGAAGTTCTATCAAGAAGATCCATTAGAGGTTGAGGAGGAGCTGGTACTGCTGCCAATCTTACCTTACTGCCTGAGCAGCACCTGTCACTAATTTGATTCCCAAATTTTAAAGCTTTGCAGAAATGACAATTTGATTTTAGCACACCAATTTGGACAAAGATCCTTATCTTTATAAGAATATGATGGATCATATTTGATAGCTGCTCCAGGAGTTTTGAAAAAGCAAATTTCTACGTAGTAATTTTCTGAGACCTATTTTAATGGACCTCTAGCTAATCATTGAAAAGGTTGTTTTAATGACCCAAGATTAAGTGTTGCAGTATATATTTTCTGATTTGGGGAAAGTCTCATCTCCCGTCTCTCTTGAGACTCCGTTTCACGTGCTGCAGCTACGTTTTCTGATCTTCAGAAAGTCTCATCTCCCTTCTACCTTGAGACTCTCGACTCTTTTCTACAATCCTCCTTGCTTTATAATTGTTTCTTGAGAGATTTCATATATTCATTGGTGGCATATTATTTTCAGTATTGTAAACAAAAAAGTATGAACATAGAAAACATTATTCATTAATCACTATTTCTTTAGTTTAATCACGTTAGAATTAAAAGTGAAATAATGAAAGTGAAATTATTATTTCACATTACAATATATATGTAATTCTTTCACTTTACAATATATATCCTATTCTTTCACGTTTGACAGCTAATATCACAACAGTACCAATATCATATTGATTTAATCCAAATGAAAAAGAAAACGGTATTTGTTCATACTCACGGGTAATATTACGTTTCAAAATTTAATTTCATCTGGTCGAGCCGTTTTAGAATGTATAGGGAAAATACAGACAATGAGACAGAGAGACAAAGAATTTTATATAAGATATATGCACACATATAAACACACACATACACACACGCACACATACACACACATACACATACATATGTATATATAAATACATATATATATATATATATATATATATATATATATATATACTGCTTGTCAAATTATTATGCAGCTCAGTATTTTCGCAATAACAGAGTATTTATTCGTTCAAAAACAAACATTTTCCCCACTGCATGATGATAACACCCATCTGCGTGTACAATACAAAATAAATCTGAACCACGCTAACATAAGTAGACAACGGCCATTTTTGGTAATAAGCATAATTTTTACCGTCCCAAATTATTACGTAATTCTAATAAAAATGCTAAACATGCAAGAAACAAACATTTATTTAACGTGACAATTAATTTTTAACGTCAAATATAATCATAGCGCACTTTATAATAAACCTAATATCTTTAAATGGAAATAATACAAGAAATATGTCGTCATAATGTTCTTAATGATGGATGTTTGATCTTCCACATGCGAAAACATCCCTGACGCGTTTATCGTTTGAATTTGTCAAAGCGTTTTCTTTAATGTAACTTTTAGCTTCTTCAACCATGGTTTAAAATTGACCTCCAAAAAGGCAACATAGGCATTAGATGTCATCTTAATTCCGTCTGGAACTTTCCAAGGTCCAACCAAATTGTCTCCAATGATGCCAGCCCAAATTATGACTCTGCCTCCGCTTTGTTGGCGTCTCAAACGATGAGGATGTTTTCCGCTAATTGCAACCCATCGTTTACTGCACCCATCTGGTCTATCTAGGGTAGCAGGGCAATCGTCAATAAAGAGGACTTTTGAAAAATCTATTTCCATCTAGTCTTCTGCCCATTTATCTCTGTTTTATTTGTGAACAACGTTCAGAGGGGGCTTTCTAACAGGATATACTTACTTGGCTACCGAGTAGATTTCGAAATGTCTTGCTTACCACGACGTTTAAACACTTCTTGACTAGTCAGACACGAGTTCTTCGCAACTTCCCTCGTTATACGTGACAGGGTACGCTTGGAAACAACACTTGATTTACCCTTGTCAGCTCTCGAACGGACAGTAGCGGACACCACAAATTTGTTCACAGTTCAACGATCTCTTCCATCATTCAATGAAAAGATAATTAGTTTCGGACGAATAAATATACTGTTATTTCTTAAAAACAGCGCTGCCGAATAATTTGACACGCCGTGTAATACAGAGACAGACACACACACACACATATGCATAAATAAACACATACAGATAAGCAAATATGAAGATATAAACACATCATCTCATTGGAACCGAGTGTAATTTCGTAGAATACCTAACCCACATCCTAAAATTGCTGAAAAAATTATGCTCGAATTGTTTGAGATAAGATGCTTCACATTATATCTCCAACTTTTCTAAGGTTCTCATGTTAGCACGATCATCTGAGACTCGCATCCCTTTTGTGGAGAGTGGGTGCGATAAAATAATAGATTAGCGAAACGCTAACGGTGTTAGATTGGACGTCATGATGTATATAATCCGGTTTGTAATGTTTATGAGCTGCACTATCTCCATCATCTACATGGGTACCTGATTGTATATCATCATCTAGCACTTTCATTGATTTCGTCGTGTCCACCCAATAGGAAAAATTTGGGCAAGCCCTCCGGTCTGAAATTTATGCACATTCTCATGCACCTATACATACATATAATGTGTTTCTCTGTGTGTGTGCCTATATGTATCTTTATATACTGATAAAGGCATTTTGTCTGCCGTTCGCGTGTAGGTCCTCATGCACATACTCTCATACATACTCATTCTCTATATTGCCCATCATTGATTGATTGTAAGAGAGGATTTGACCACTTGTACTGGTAAGTGCTCTCTTACAGTACTAAACCAATGGATTTTTAACCGTATCAGCGGTAATCAATGTTCACGTCTTAAGATTTACATTTCAGAATGCAAGCCTATAAATATATATATTTATCATTCAACAACGGTAGTACTTGAATAATATTATCAACTTAGCTTTTTTTGTCGCTGTCGGCGTCTTCCAAGCAGTTTCACTAATTCACTTTTAATTGAAATCAAGTTTAGTCTTTTGAATTGTATTTAACTAGTGATAAGCTACATTTAGACATACAATACTTAAATTTCGGTGCAGCAGAACAATTGTTAGAGACGTCAGTACTCTTATCTATAAGGTTGTTTTAAATTACTCGCTACAACACACTCTTCTACGCAGACAACATGGCAATAATTTTCTTACAGCTATAAATTATTGAATAATTAATGGTATATGTTCCATTGTTCTTGGCCTTGGCTTCCTTCTGATATCTGACGAAGGATGGTGACTTTGGAACTAATTTCCAGCACACTTTTGAAATGAGATGCAAAGGTCATAGTGCATAATTTTGCTGTGTACCATCAATATGGGCGATGTCATTTTCAATGTTATATGTGTTTGCAATAGCAGGAACTGTTAATGTGTTGTAGACATCAAAATCTCAGTAAAGGGTTTCATCTAGAACTTCATATCTATAGATTTCTCTTCTCTGTGTTTTAGTTAGAGATCAACTAGGGAAGAGATTTTTCCTTACAAATCGGACACAATTATTATCAAATAAATTACATACTACCTATGGTATCTCTACGACTTGCGAGTATAAGAATGTTATCCATGTTCCTTTGGAGGAGTTGAAAATAATCTCTTTTGATCTTAATTTTTTAATATTGCGCTCTTTGGATGAAGAATGTTGAAATGCTGTGTAGAGATTAATTAGGATGCTGAAGAAGTACAACTTGCGAGTGAGAAATTTTGAATTACGTTCAAATTTGGCTTAAGGTAACGGCTGGATTTGGATGACGAAGTGAATCATAAGAAGTCTTGCAGGTGAAATGGTTGTGATAGCAAGCATAATGATGTAGACATAGAAGCTCATCAAGTAGTTTCTGCAGATAATACAAGAAAGCAACCTATATACAATTAGTCATGCAGACTCTTACTACGAAGTACGTCACGGATACAGGGCGTAATGAAAAATCTCTATATAAAAAGCTGAAGTTGTCTGTGTATGACAGGTTTGGTAGCCTTCCACTAACCTTATCTCCTTCGAGACACTGCGGCGCAAGTTCACCAAAATTGAGAGTACGATAGAAGAAGGCTTGCTCTTCATTTCGTAGAAGAAAACATTCAAATTGGACCATGTTAACACCAAGAATTATTTACATCAAAAGGTGCTTATTTTCTATGAAAATCCCTATTTTTTATAATTTTTTTGACTGCTGTGTCGCCATTTATCGGTGAATTTCAACCGGAAAATGTTCACTTAAAGAGAATAACAAGCGACATAACGCAGATGTTTTACTTTACAAAAATTCCAAATGGAAAGGGTCGAAACAAACTCGAGCAACGCCGGCTGATACTGTTAGTCTTCTTTTAAAGCTGGTTGGCTAATCAACTAACATATATTTTAAATTGTTCTTGAGGCATTTAATGAAGAAAGAATGAAGCAAAAAATGAGAAATATACGACGGATATGAGAGTAAGTATCAGTTATATCTTTGGCGATAGGTTGGGTAGTAATGACGGGCTGGATATCCTTTGTAACCATGCTTGGATTTAGACTTTTCACAAATTTGGTGCGGTAGGACAAAAATATTGTTAGTGACTTTGCAATATTTAGCTCACTTTGGTCGATATACTTAAGAAAGCATCAGCCAAAAGAATGTTAGCATGTATATTTTTTTGTGATGGTTAAACAAGTAGAAAAATCACCCGATCTTTAAGAGATTAAAGATTCAAGTGAAAAAATAAAATCACCCACAAATCTTGAAATTACAGCTATCCATGTTTTCTTGGTCGAAATAGTAATTTATTTCATCATATATCAAGCTGAAAACAAGACAGTTTGTCAGAAATGTTGAGCGGATAACGGTTGTAAAGAAGAGAAAAAGAAAAATACAAGGGGAATAACCAACGTTACACTAAGTCAATGTCAAGCAGACGTAAACCAGATGTTCATGATCTATTAAGTGTCCGGTTATCTACTTTTAAATTTCGACACGATATTGTTTTTGAATTACGGTCATACAGAACACATCTTGTTCCTCGAATTTATATATTCGTTGGAGGTTTTTAAATGTGTTTTCATTGATGCAGAATTGCGAGGACTGAAGAACTTTTTAGGCTCGTTGAATAGGGTCTAAATTCTGAGAGGATTTTCCAGTTGATGTCGAAACTGGCCCCTTCGTCTTAAAGTTTCCACTTGTGTATATATTTATGAGATTTTTTTGTTTTCAGCCGAGAGTATAATTTACTTTTTATAAGCACAGTTAAACGCAGTGGGAATTGCCCTGCTAATGACTGGGCATTCCATTAACACGCGTATTGTTAACATAACATTCGGGTGGAATAAGGTGTGACACGTGGTATGAGTAGGCTACACATTTATGGTGCATGAAAAAAAATCATGCGCGTCTAAAGAGTTTCCAATTACGAAATTGCATTCAGAAATTTATCGAGCTTAGGATAAGGAGAACGATATTCGTTAAGAGATCTGGTGTAACAACACAACTATATTGCCGTTTACATAACGACTATCTCTTAAGGTAAATGTCATTCCTATTGAAATATATGTAATTTAGCACAGTCTAGTATAAACAATTTAACAATTCATGCTTTATTCTCTTCTTGAATACACACATAGAAACCCAGAGATATATACGAATGCACACACACACACACACACACACACACACACACACACACACACACACAAGTATATACGCATACATGTTAATGTATATGTGTATAAGATATGTGTGTTTGTGTGTGTTTGTGTGTGTTTGTGTGTGTGTGTGTTTGTGTGCATGCTAGTGTATATACTAATGGAAACTTGGATGTAAAGATTAATCGCATATTTTATTAAAGCTACTGTCTTCGTGAGAAAGTTATCCTTTTATTTCATTAATATTTTAAATTTTCACATATAGATTCGAACATATACTACACAATCCTGAAAACGAATGTCTCTAAGAAATCTTGTGGAGGGAGACCGAATTTCAAAATGTAAATTTATATTCTTTGTGTTTTGCTTTTTAAATACATATTTGCGACGGAAAAAGTATTAATACAGAATGACGGTTTTTTTCATTCTACTCAATGTGGATATATTTATTTCTTTATTACCCACAGGGGGCTAAACATAGAGGGGACAAACAAGGACAGACAAAGGCAGCAAGTCGATTACATCGACCCCATTGAGTAACTGGTGACTTATTTAATCGAATCTGAAAGTATGAAAGGCAAAGTCGACCTCGGCGGAATTTGAACTGAAAACTTAACGGCTGATGAAATACCTATTTTTTTACTACCCACAAGGGGTTAAATACAGAGAGGACAAACATGGACAGACAAATGGATTAAGTCGATTATATCGACCCCAGTGCATAACTGATAATTAATTGATCGACCCTGAAAGTATGAATGGCAAAGTGGACCACGGCAGGATTTAAACTGAAAACTTAACGGCAGATGAAATACAGCTAAGCATTTTGCCCGGCATGCTAAAGTTTCTGCCAGCTTACTGCCCTCTCAATGTTGATATATTGTTGCATCGACAAATGCCGCATGTACGTATATTTGCCTGGCGAGATTCTCTCAGACAGACGCATTGTGCTAAGAGCACAAGCATATAAGTTTAGTAGTCGAGAACCGCATGGCATGGGCACCGAAAGTGCTATCTGACGTGTTTTCATCGTATTTCACTTACTTACGCTCGCTGCATACTTGCCAAATATCACTGTCAACGTGTACAGATGAGCAGTGAATTTTCCGACACTAATATCGCTAATATTAAGGAGGTTTATTGAAAAGTAACTATTAAAAATGGAAGCAGTATTAGTACAGTATTAATACTAATCTATATCCTACTCAGCGTGGATATATAATTAGAACGTCGATCACTGTGGTACTCGCTTTCAGAGATCCTTTCATATAGATGCATGGAGTAGAGGGCAGATATATATTGCTAGCAGAGTGGGAACCGACTGACATGTGATCCATTAAAAAGATAATTGGCAATCTGCAGACTACAGGGTTTCTGAATGGTTGACATTAGGAAAAATGACTTTCATTTAATTTAGTAGTGAGGATGGAATAGTGATGGACCATATCTTGTTCGATCTGTTCTCGTGAAAGTTTACCGATATTGGTTGCTAGGTAGCTTTACTTAACGACCAAGTTAAAAAAGTGGAATGAATGACAAATAGTGAGTCCATATTAAGGAATATAATATAATGCAAATTTCTATTCATTCTCATTATAGTAGACATGTAATTTTAATTACATGGACTTTTATTTTGTCAATGCCCGATTATGTTATCACTCACTTTGCCCCACTTTGCTGTCATGCATGTAATTATTTCACTGTAAAATGGTTGTTTATCAGCTTATTGACACCGATGTAAGAATGTTCCATATGTTCTCCTCAGTGTACACGAGTGTAAACCACCATTGATTCAGATTCGGTTGTTCTCATCGTAAAGCATTAAAAGTTATTTCTACCATTTTATTATGCGTAAGATAGAATTTTGTAAAAAAATGACATTTTACTCATCATGAATTATATATTGAAATAGAAATATCGGCGTCCGTTTTCCCAGCTTTAATGCATCAATATTTAAACTGAAGTAACTTTATCACATTAGTAGATCATGTTATAGCTTTTTATTTGAATTTTTTATTGTTTTTAACAATATTGATACGATGGTTATCTTTGTAAGATTATGCACATTGGATAATTGTATAATTCTTTTATATTCAGTGTTTTAGATTTACATCAATCCATTTATGATCACACTGTCACACGTAAAAATAACCACACGTGCATACACACTGATAGACGCACACTCTGTATATTCTTTTATATGTATATGTATGTATAAATATATACCTTAAAAAAAAAAAATGAAGAACAGTGCACATGTAATGGAAAGCATCAGCTATGCGTGTGGAATGTTTTAGGTCCAATAAGGCTTGCACGACACCTCACAGACCCTCTCCACTCTATTGACATTACCCACAAGCCGGAGCAAGATGTATGGTGCCAATATGAAATCCAGACTTAGGGATGTGGGAGCGCCATGATCTCAATCATAAACAAATATCTCCAAAATCTCCCATGCCAATCCCGGCAAAGTTTGTTGTGTATCAGAGTAGCCTTCTCTTAGAGACATGCTTCAATAAGAGCTACGGGGTAATCCCAGTGGTCGTCCACCATGCCGGTCACGTTCCGGAATTTCTGCGTAACCGTGCAATTATCAGATAGTCGTTGAACATGCTGTAGTTTTACCCGGCCTTTTAATATATCTTGTTTTTAATCCAGATAGGTTTCTGGCAACCCGCATCACCCGCTAAACCTAGTGATCGTAGCGGTTTAGTCGCCGACAACCCATACATCCAAAAGTTTGTTCTCTATTCCATGTTACCAGTATCAATTATGAGAACTTCATAATTGACCTGACATAAAGTTTGTCTATTTGGGCAGCATACTCCACTGGGTTTGCTCCCTGGATGATGAAATATCTTTTAGGCTGCAGAGAGCAGCTGGTTCAGTCAGGTCTCCTGAATCTCGTATCTGGTCCCAAAATGGCATCACATGACGAAAAAAAGTTGCTGTGCACCATGCATGTGTACTGACATCGCTTCTTTACTCATGTGATACATAGACCCTTTAAAAACTTCATGCAATGGTCATTGAGCGCTTCCATCAGACATGTCTGTAATACATTCTGAATGTTGGCTGGACCTTAAAAACTCCAGATACACAGGTCTTGAGAAAAGCCGATATTTTTAGTATTGTGGTGATGGTGCACAAACATCGGCTACATGGGATTGGTCACATTGTTAGAATGGTTGATAGCAGGATCCCTGAACAGATGCTGTATGGGGGAAATTGTTAGTGGAAAGCAACGCTGGCAGAAGACAAGACTACGATTTAAGGACTGTGTAAAGTCGTCATTAAAGGCCTGTGAAATGCAGGAGGCTGACTGGGAGAGTAATGCTTGTCATCGCCACGGATGGAGGAAGCAAGTAATGATGTAAGTCGATACCTTTAAAAGGCCACATATTCTTCATGAAGAATTTAACCGTGCTGCTCGCAAACGCACCGCTAGAATAATGAGTGGGAGAAACTTAGTCTGCTAAGTTTGCAAACGTGTATGTTTGTCAAGAGCAGGAGTCGTTAGTCACCAATGGAGCGGCAAATGTAAAGTAGTCTTGGACGCATAACGTTCCCAAAAGTCACGAGTGGACGGCCGCTTTTTGGATGATTCAATTTTCGAGATGTTTTGTTTTGTAAGGTGTGGCCTTACGAAGGAGGAGGAAAGTGGAATGATGATGCCTTGTTCATGGTGGACCGGAAGGTTGATAATATCCAGGTGCTCATCCTACGAGCTATATCTCCCTTATTGTTGTATGAGTGATTCCATATAAATGCTCTTCGAATGTATGGCGATATTCTCGAGAGACCCCCAAAATTTTATTCCTTTTGCAGCCTATATCAAACGCTCGAGAGCAATACATGTAATTTTTAAATTTCATTTCTCCTTATAGGAATCGAAAGATAAAACAAATATAGTGCTTAAGTAAAAAAAAACCTAGGCAAAAGACAAACTTAGTAGTTAAAATATAAACATCAAACTTGGGCAAACAACTTTATATCATTCCCATATATTCACACCGTTGAACATAAATAAGTGCATATTGAAATTCCAGGTCATTCAGCACACAAAACCCGACAGTATAAAAATATACTTACATAAACATATAAAAACCTGTGAAAAACCTGTAAAGAATCATGTGTATGAAAGCGTATAAAATGTTCTTAGAATGTATATACGAATATTAATCTTTGATAAAATACCGACATACTGTTAGTGTAAAAAAATGGAATACAAAATCTTTTTCAACCTATCATATTGTTAGGGAGAAATATCGATCAGTTAAGTGATGGATAGAGACTCACTTGCACGTATTGTCGCATGGATATATAAGGTATATGTACATGTGTGCGTATACATACGTATACATGTATATATATATATAATATATATATATATATATATATATATATGTGCGTGTATATATACCTGTATATATATTATATATATATATATATATATATATATATATATATATATCTATAAATATACATACATATATATGCATATGCATGTATTGCTTAAAATATAAAGCGTAGCGTACGTGATTGTAGTTGTGTGTGTACATTGTAATCAGATTTTCTTTCAAGGTGTTAGGATTGGCACTGTTCAATATCAAACACATAATACACCTAAATATTACGTTCAGCTTTATTGTCCATTAGTACATTAGTGATGAAATATAGGTCTTATCAGAAGAATAATATAAGGGCATTTACGATATGATGAAACTCGCTTTTCAATCAATCAATCATGTGAACTCAGTTAAAGCTGATGAAAGGAGCAACGCCTGTTTTATGCCATATATCGAAGCCTTAACAGACATGAAGCACTTTTGATTTCAGGACTTAAACCGTTACATAGAATATTTGCCTACAGATTTATCACGAACAAGGCAGAGCCCAAAATATAAGTAGATTGAAAATAGGGATTATTAGACAGTACTCAAACCAACGGTCTGATACAGAGATTCTGCTTGTTGGTAGTGAAATATATAACCAGGCCTGCATTACTTTCACTACATTCTCTTTTCGATGTTCAGTTGAATTACTTTACAATGTAATTCTGTAGTCGACACTCTCTAGGCATTTCCTAAATTCAAATTATATGATGTTCTCTTGGGTCACCTTCCAGTGCAAATTAGAAAAATTCAAAATAGTGAAGGCGTTGTGTTCATCGGTCTTTGTAACCATAGGCGCCTCGCTAGAGATTTTATATGACTACTGCTTGCCAGGGAGTTAGTTAATATTCAATTCACCACCACTCTCAAACACTTTTAATGAGGCCTAATTACAGATAGATAGGAATATAGACAAACTAGCATTATGAGCCGTCGTTGCCGGGTCATAGTGCTAGTGCATGTATATATGTGTATATATATGTGTACATATTACATATACATATATGTATATATATATTATATATATATATATTATATATATATATATATATATATATTATATATATATATATATATACATCTACACATAAAATACAAAATACAAAGTTATATCTTGATATCGCTAGTGATAACAACACACAAAATATATAATAGACTGGAATTGTAGACCCGTCTCTTGCAATTTCGATCAATTGTATCTTTCCTCCCTCTTGTATAGAAGTGTGGATACAATCCAGCCTACCTCTACTTCTGAGGGGGACGAGTTTCATCATATAGTAAGGTAAAAGTAAAATATTTCCACTTTGCAAGGTTCGGGTCGAATATTCCCTTGCATGCTCCGTTGACTCGAACCTTGCTTCTATTGTGGCGAATTTACAGCCTCTGTTTAGATATATTTCATAATCGGACCAAGACACTTTTCGATGGTGCTTTCCTCCAGGTGTTCAAATCTTTTTTTTACTCTACATTCTATTATATTAAAGAACATCGAAGACGTTTCTTGGATGAGTGCCTTATATTTTGGAGTAGAAGTAAGCATTACCTTTTATAATTTTGTTTAAAACTACCATCCGCGGGTCGATCTAGTGCAATATGGCAATAAATTAAAGAAAATGTTCTTCTTTATTTTGGTGTGGGGTTGTACCGGAAATTAAGGAAAATCAGACGAAGGGCATGGGCACCTACCAATGCTTAGATTATAGGTCTTGCAACCTATCTCATTCTAAAAATAGTAACCCAATTATTTTCAATTGCTATAAACATACATAAAAGAGTGAATGGTTGAATGTAAATGATTCTTTCGAAAAATTATGTTTAATTGTCAATGACTAATAGGGTATGGTGAAAATACCATCGCTTTTGTGCAGTAATATTTTGCAAAACAAAGAAAGGCGAATAAAAAAAGTATGTTTCATATCTCTCTATATATCATCAATGTGTGTTTGCCCATGTGTTGTGCGTATGTGTGTGCGTGCGTCTGTAAGAGTGTGCGTGTGTTTGTGGGTCTGTATTTAGGCATATAAGTATGTGTGCACGCGTATGTTAACTCATCGTCGGTGTTTCACGTTGCCAATTATTGAAATGTCTGACTACAGAATGACCGCGTCAATGTAGAAAGGAAAATATTCGTAAGCACATTGTAATACGATTAGACACCGAGGTGATTCGTTGCCAAATTCTTTCTTTAAAAAAATCCGCAACCAATTGTCTGATCAACTGTTATGCCCAATACACGTGATATAGTTAAAGCTGTTACAGTATTATAGACTAAACAAAAATATTTTTCAATATGTATTATGTTTCGTGTGATCCTAATGCCTTAAATAAGAATACGCTATTTTAACCAAGCTGTATTTGGCAACTTGCAAAGCATGATAATGTGGTTGCTTGAGGATATTCAGCAATCTCGATCTTCGTTCAAAATAGTGCTTCCCGGTAATAATAATGTACATTTGTATGACGGTCATATACAAATAACTTATGTTGACACGATTTCTGCTTCATAACCGATGTTACAATAGTTAGTATATCTGCCATTGAAACTCCAAATAGATTTGAATAGTCAAGTAACGTGACGTACGCCTTTAATCTATATCTCACTACAAATTTTACCGTATAGTTTCAATAGATTTTCATTCAATATTGAATTTCCGGAATAATCTCATTTTTATAAACTAAAGCTTCAACTTCAGAAAAGACCACGCCATTGGGCGTGTGAATAAGCAGAAGTTGTTATTACGAAGCTGTAAAATATATTTCGTTTTCGCATTAGAATTTGTTTTCAGTTTAAAAGCAGGGGGATGGAGTTTGCTTTGATAGCTATTTTTAACAATCTCAAAATTTTAATACTCCAAAAATCTATTATTTATATTTCTTAGAAATACAAGTATCATTACAGTGAGCATGTACTTCATAGGCATTATGGCATATCTTATCGACTGTATAATTTGGGGGTTTAATATTTCTTATGTTCTGTATATAAATTATTTTGTTTCTGAAGGGAATGCTATGTTCTGTAGTGTTATAAAAAGAAATAGCACAATTAAAAGAATTTAAAAAGAAATCTTTGATATAAGATTTACTGAAATATATTCTACGCAAGTTTCTTATATTAGCAGTATTCATTAGTAGATGCCTTTAGAGTTATATCAGAAATTAATTTAAACGTCTGCCTCTAATTTCATATCTACATCTACTTGTTTAAATATCGTGAATGAAATCTCGCGACAGCATTCATTGTTTGATAATTCGTTCGTTGTAACAGAATCAGTCTTACGCCATTGTAGACACCGAAATCTCAATGAAAGCACGCCTTCTGTAATATGTTAAATATAAAGAATCATACAAAATCTAAACACCAGCCATAACATGTTTCATGCCTATACATATAATATATCGATATCATGCAAAATCCACCAATGAATTATTCTAGAAATATAAATTGTATCAAGTAAACCTATTAGCATGGAATCTAGGGAAGGACCAAAATATTTTCCAGGAGTGGCTGTGTGGTGAGTAGCTTGCTTACGAACCACATTGCTCCGGATTCAGAACCATTGCGTGTCACCTTGGGCAAGTGTCTTCTCTAGCCTCGAGCCGATCATAGCCTTGTGAGGGGATTTGGTAGACGGAAACTGAAAGAAGCCCATTGTGTGTATGTATATATATATATATCTATAAATATTATATATATATATATATATATATATATATATATACGTATGTGTGTGTAATTGTTTTTTGTGTCTGTGTTTGTCCCCTCAACATCGCTTGACAACCGATGCTGGCGTGTTGCCCTCCCCGTAACTTAGTGGTCGGCCACGGAGTCCGATAGAATAAGTACTAGACTTTCAAAGAATAAGTCTTGGGGTCGATTTGGTCGACTAAAGGCGGTGTTCCAGAATGGCCACATTCACATGACTGAAACAGAAGTTTTGTTATAAATAATGCAGTATGCTAGAAAATTATAGGTGTGATCATGAACACTGATGCAATCTTCACCGAATTCTCGCATTTCTGTTCTATTTTCAATATTTAGGGTCATTACTGTGTAAATGAATATAAATTATTACATAAGTGAACATTTTAATTATGTTATTGTTATATGATAGTCGCCATTACATTTCAGTCTTTCGGGATCGATTAAATAAAATGGGATTGTTTTAACCGACTTAATCCCTCCTCCAAATTTTCTAACCATATACCAAAATTCGTAACCAATAATTAGACACAACCATATTTTCAATATTTCTTTACATTGGTAAAATTTCAAAGTATTATATCTTAAATTTTTAAACCCATAATATAATATTTTTAATGAAGGTAAAATATACAATTAAATTAAATAATGGTTCTAAGTACTTAAACTTTACAATAAACTGCGTAAATCGAAAAATAAATATTTCCTTTACAAATTTTATTCCATTCTATATAATGATAAGTTTTCCTATACCTAGTGCAAGGATGGCAAATCCCATAATTTTATTTTCCACTTTTGGTCAAATATATCGTCATTGATGGTTATTCTGATATTGTTCTGATATTCATTGCGAATGTTCTAGTACCAACTGCTGATATTTTCTTTTACACGTAATTGTCTTGCTCTTCCCTAAAAGTGGCAAATGAAGAAAAAAAACACACTCAGGTATTTATCAACAATAACATTTCATTAAGAATAACTGTTTCCTACTTTTCAGGTATACTCAAGAGAGGTAGTGAAGTATAACAAATTCTACAGATGAATTTCGAAGAGTTATCATTTATTCATTGCCTCGTTGTTTACCTGCTTAACATCAGATTTCAAGAACCTTCTACTTATAACAATAAGGATACGACTCCTCCTCCGAGTACTACTACTACTATTACTACTACTACTGTTACTGCTGCTGCTGCCGCTGATAAAGATGATGATGATGAGGAGGAGGATTATAATGATGATGATGACTTCAATACTTTCTAAAGCAACTGGGAATCCCATGAAAACAAACATAATAATAATAATAATAATAATAATAATATAATAATAATAATAATAATAATAATAATAACAGCTTTAATGTGGAAACCAAAATAAGAAGTCTGTTTTTTGAATGACATGTGCATAACCTGTTACCATAGTATCTTGTGAAAGGAATTTGATAAGATCGGGAAATATAAAGATTTGCTAATTGAAATCGGAACCATGTGGCATCTGAAGACGGTCATAATGCCAGTGATTGTCATAGCACTTGGAATGATAAAAAAAAGAAAAAGGAATATTAGCACAGTATTAGTACATATGGGCAAAACATCTATACACAAAGCGTGTATTGACGCAACTCTGAAATCACCAGGCTTCCCAATTAAACAAGCGAACAGTAACGTGTTGAATAATCAACAAATCATCCCCAATTTCCAGTGAGAATTAGAAATATTGATGAAATGTAAAGTGGTAAGGACTAGAAAAAAATGAATCACGAAGGTGAACAGGAAAATGAGTTTGAAATTAAATGTTTAAATGTGTTTCTATTCTCAACATATCATTAATCTTAGTGGCCTTGCTCATAAAACCTGATACTGGCAAAATGAATTGCCAGTACCAAAACGGATTGATACTGGCAATCATAAAGTTTATAGAGCAGTTGTCAATCAAGACGCATGCATCCTGGCCCTATACGTAAGTGTTTCGCGATAACTGCTGATGTTGCTCTAAAACATTATCCCCATTTACTGTGATATACCGTTTAGTAGATTAGTAGTGACATGGTTTAGGATTTCTAGCATTACGCATTCATTTATTTCGTTCATCGTGACAAAGGCTTTCCGATTAATTATTGCAAAACGAAAAGAATATCAACTTTAATTAACGCGGAAACTGTTAATCATAGTACATGGGAAAACACCTTAAGGAGAATCGCAGCTTGAGAAAGTTTCTGCGAAATATTAGAAGTGAAGACGTGAAGAAAAATAGGAAAGAAAAGGAATAGAAATCATTACTATACAGAAGAATATTCATAAGTACATTGGCACAATCGAAACGATTGTTGGGATCATTGATATTTATGTTTATATTATAATGATAATATGTTAAATTAATATATGTCAGTTTGAACTCTCCACTTTTCTATTAATATTTATATATTGTATATATACCAATTTGTATTGTAGAATTATATATATATATTCTGACCCTCTTCGGTCATAACTAACCATGGGATAGCATCTAGAAATTTACCCTCCCAGGCACAAGTCCGGGCAAGGTTCTTTATGGAAGACCAGCAGTCACCCATGCATACCGGCCTCCCCTCTTCACGCCACCAGTTTTATCGGAAGGAAAGGCAAAGACCGATACAGCTTGGTACGTGTGACGTCGCAACTCATTTCTACTGGACCAACTTGAAATAACGTAGCTTGCTCAAGAACCCAACACGCAGAAAGATTCGAACTCACAACCTCGCGATCGTAAGTCCGACGCTCTTACTACTGAGCCATGTGTCTTGACCCCCTCCCCCACATATATATATATATATACAAATTAGTAAATAAATGGCACAACTAAGTACCGATATTTACTGGAAATAGCGAACGTAAAAATACGACGCTAATGTGTAGCTTCACCGCGTATGTATTAGTAAAAATGCGTGTGTGCAACAAAATAGAGAAACAAAAAACCGTCTTACCTCCAGGGAGAACATCTGAAAGATGAAACACCCGGAAAATGGATAATGTGGTACCTGCAGGTTTCAGGTTTTGCAAGATATGTCTCTCACCCATATTTGCTTTACCTTCTTCAGCCAAACATATACCAAGAGGAAACTACGATGTTACCACATAAATACTAACACACTCGACTGAAATACGGAACGCTAACAGTACGAGAAACGGTGAAGAAGTTTCAAAATATCAGTAATGCAATACAAAGTATTGCCTTCCAGTAAAAAGAAGCCCGTGAGGGAAAAATACACAAATTAGTAAATAAATGGCACAACTAAGTACCGATATTTACTGGAAATAGCGAACGTAAAACTACGACGCTAATGTGTAGCTTCACCGCGTATGTATTAGTAAAAATGCGTGTGTGCAACAAAATAGAGAAAAAAAACCGTCTTACCTCCAGGGAGAACATCTGAAAGATGAAACACCCGGAAAATAGATAATGTGGTACCTGCAGGTTTCAGGTTTTGCAAGATATGCAAGATATATATGTATATATATATATGTATATATATATATATATATGTATATATTATATATATATATATATATATATATATATATATATATATTATATATATATATTATATATATATAATAATAAGAGTAAATAATTTCTATAAAGGCTTTTAAAAAAACCCCAATTATTTACTGGTAGAATTCGGTATGTAAATATAGCCGATTACCGGCAGGAACTTCTGTAAAGTTCAGTATATATATTGTATATAAGAAAAAGGGACAGGCAAAACAGGTTGCCAGACCGCATACCGAAAAAATAGAAATAGCAGTCAAGAATGCTTATTTCTATCAAAGTTGGACTCCGGTCATGACAGACCCTGCAATTCACATATGCAAAACAGAAGGAATAGATAACGAATACGAAGTCTAGCGGTTATCTGTGAACATCATGTTTCTGGATTATAAACATATTGAATATATATTCCATATATATTTTTGATATATATTTCATATACATTGCATATATATTTCACATCCTTCTTCAGCACAGCTGCTATTTCTATTTTTTCGGTATGCGGTCAGGCAACCTGTTTTGCCTGTCCCTTTTTCTTATATACAATATATATACTGAACTTTACAGAGGTTCCTGCCGGTAATCGGCTATATTTACATACCGAATTCTACCAGTAAATAATTGGGGTTTTTTTAAAAGCCTTTATAGAAATTATTTACTCTTATTATTATATTACTATTTGGATTTTTCACTCCCTCATGACAACCTAATTGTTCCCCATCTTATGGAACTATTTTTGCAATGCGCATGGCAAAATTTTGGAGGGAAGATTTATGAATTCAAGCGTCTATGTAGGTTTAGCTTTTGCTCACTCTCTTCAAATATTTTGATGTCGCATGGTCGGAAGGTTTGAGGTACGTAGCATTTGTTAAATCTATGATAAATCTTTTTCAATGGAAAGCTGTGCTGAAGAAGGATGTGAAATATATATGCAATGTATATGAAATATATATCAAAAATATATATGGAATATATATTCAATATGTTTATAATCCAGAAACATGGTGTTCACAGATAACCGCTAGACTTCGTATTCGTTATCTATTCCTTCTGTCTTGCATATGTGAATTGCAGGGTCTGTCATGACCGGAGTCCAACTTTGATAGAAATACGCATTCGTGACTGCTATTTCTATTTTTTCGGTATGCGGTCAGGCAACCTGTTTTGCCTGTCCCTTTTTCTTATATACAATATATATACTGAACTTTACAGAAGTTCCTGCCGGTAATCGGCTATATTTACATACCGAATTCTACCAGTTAATAATTGGGTTTTTTTAAAAGCCTTTATAGAAATTATTTACTCTTATTATTATATTACTGTTTGGATTTTTCACTCCCTCATGACAACCTAATTGTTCCCCATCTTATGGAACTATTTTTGCAATGCGCATGGCAAAATTTTGGAGGGAAGATTTATGAATTCAAACGTCTATGTAGGTTTAGCTTTTGCTCACTCTCTTCAAATATTTTGATGTCGCATGGTCGGAAGGTTTGAGGTACGTAGCATTTGTTAAGTCTATGATAAATCATTTTCAATGGAAAGCTGTGCTGAAGAAGGATGTGAAATATATATGCAATGTATATTAAATATATATCAAAAATATATATGGAATATATATTCAATATGTTTATAATCCAGAAACATGATGTTCACAGATAACCGCTAGACTTCGTATTCGTTATCTATTCCTTCTGTTTTGCATATGTGAATTGCAGGGTCTGTCATGACCGGAGTCTAACTTTGATAGAAATAAGCATTCTTGACTGCTATTTCTATTTTTTCGGTATGCGGTCAGGCAACCTGTTTCTTATATATATATATATATAATATATATATATATATATATATATATACATAGATATAGATATATATAATTTAGGATTTATGGAGTGTCAGATTTGGTAACAAAGAACATGACAGTGGAGACGTACTAGGAATCCGAAGGAAAAAAAGAACGTGGCGGATCGCTAGACCAGAACGTTAAAAAAATAGCGGACGTTGGAAGAAACATTTTTTGAAGAGAGAAGATAGAAGAGAGAGTGAAAAACACGTCCGTCCTTTTCAACGTCCTTGCAGGAAAAGAAAGATGCATACGCGAGGAAAAGAAAGTTATCTAATACCCTCTTCGTTCGCTCCCCCTTCACCGTTTTCTGTCTGTCTTTCTCTGTTCTTTTGTTTCTTTGTTTCCCCCTCTCCTCACGTGACCAGCTTTCTACTCCTGCACGGATGTTCAAAGGAGCGGACATGTTTTTCACTCTCCCTTCTATCATTTCTCATTTTTGAAACATGTTTCTCCCAGCATTCACTGTTTTTCTCTCGTTCTGGTCTTACGACCCTCCGTGTTTGTTTTCCTTCCGTTTCCTTGTATGTCTCTACTGTCATGTTATTGTTCCCAAACATATCCCTCCTTTGCAACTATGTATATATATATAAAGGAGTGACAGAGAGAGAGAGGAGAAATGGAAAGACAGGAAAAGACGTCAACAAGAAACTATGGCATTACAACCAGCCAGGAACAGTCTTCTTCCAGGATAGGACTACACAGCCACAGCAGGAAATGTATCAGGACATGAAATGTAAAAGCCGGACTAGATGACTTTATGCACAACTCCATTGTCTCCCGAGACAAAAAGGATGCCAACCAATATATATATATATATAAATATATATATATATTATTTGTCATTTAATTGAACGCGACGCATCTATTTCTAAGTATAAACATAATTAAGTAAAAACATATTACGAGAGATGAAATAGAGAAAGTGACACGAAAATTGTATTGGCGTAAACAAATCCACCTGTAATACGTGCCAATGAAATCAGTTACGGATATAATCAGTGTCAACATATAATTATGCAGGCAGTGAGTTAAATATCGGAATTTATCTACATCATTTATTTATACTTTGTTAATATCTTCTTCAAGATTTAAGGGTGATTGTCCATTTAATATAGCAAATCTTCTTTCCTCCGCTTTATTCTCTCCTCGGGGCTTTCAGCTCTTATCTCAACTTTGCTGGTTTTCTCTAATCCGGTTATTTCATTGATAACATACCATGCAAACTTAGCTTTTCTATTAGTTCTACCCTCTGGTCAATGTAGTTTCCTTGTTGTTAGATGTAAGCTTCGTTCGAGTTCCTTTCAACTTCAGCTACACGCTGTCTGTCTCTTTCATTCGGATGAGACAAGCGCTTAAAACGGGAACTTATTTCTTTCCTTTTCTTTACTTGTTCGCGGTTTGCAGAATTTTCATGGGCTTCCGTTATATCCTCATACATTTTGGTGGTAGAGTTAACTCGAAATAGCCTTGAAGAGCATTATCTCTATTACTAATTTCAACTGTGTAATTTTCACTGATGCTTTAATATGTTTTGTCCAGAGAAGTAGAAGGGAACTTGCCTTGCCTTGTGAGTTTTGTTACATCCCAGTCATAATCTTATCTTTGTTTTGATAGGACGATGACCTGAATCTAGAAAATATGATCAATTTGATTTCGAGTAAGAATTGGATATTTACCATTCCGAAAATTTCTTCGATTTTTTATATTGTACTTTATTTCGAAATCAATCAGATTATCATCATTTAAAGCTCTAGTTGTGATTCTGCATTTCAGGTTGTTTTGTCAAGGAAGGAAAACTCTTTAAGCTAACCTTGGCCAATCTTCGCCAGTAAAAGAATCCTGCGATGATATTTAGGATGTTTCAGTAGTTTAGGCTTGAAACCTGAAGTTCATGAGACAACGTTTCGGCTGATATACCGTCCAACCTTCATCGGGTGACTTGGGGTAAATTTCTAACCTGGGTTCTCATTCTAAGGTAATTTTCGATGTTGCTATTTTTGTTATTCTTCTTCTTCTTCTTCTTCTTCTTATTATTATTATTATTATTATTATTATTATTATTATTGTTATTATTATTATTATTATTATTATTATTATTATTATTTTATTATTATTATTATTATTATTATTATTATTATTATTATTATTATTATTATTATTATTATTATCATTCTATGTTTGACTTGTGCTTTATGTCTGTACAAGTTGGCTCCAAGTCTCACCCAGAGACCTCAAGAGACAACAGGTTGGAAGTTCTGTGCCATATAATTTAGGTTTTTTTTTTTTGGTGTTGTACTAGTGAATGTCTAATACATAAAAATAAATAAATAAATAAATAAAGTTTGTTTTAAACCTTGGGATTACATAGAGAGTATTTTGCGTAGGATATGAGCAGTTCCCATGAGCAGTATCTTTTGAATTTCTGCCATTTTGGGGTTTCCTGGTATCTGAGTTAGGTAGCAATCAGTCCCTTTCGCTATCATTCCCAGGGCACCTATGACAACAGGTAATGTTTTAGTCTTCAGGTTCCACATTTTGCTGATTTCTATTTCAAGATCTTTATATTTGCTCAGTTTTTGGTAGGTCTTAACAGATACGTTTATATCGATTGGGAGAGTCATATCAATGAGGAGGCATGTTCTTTGTCTGAAGTCATTCAACATAATGTCTGGCCTATTTGCATCTATCTTCCTGTCAGTTTGAATGGTGAAGTTCCAGAGGAGTGAGATGTGGTCATTTTCAAGCACAGGAGGTGGATTGTGTTCCCACCAGTTTGTATTCATGGGGCAAATCCAGGTTTTTGCAAATTACCCAGTGAATATATTGTGCAGCTCTATCATGCCTACTGAGGTACTCTGTAGGTGCTAGAAGACTGCATTTGGAGACAACATGGTCAATGGTTTCATTTTGTTGTCGGCATACACGACATGTTGGGCTACTGCCGTTCTTTAATATGTTGGCCTGGTAGGTTCTTGTTGGTAGGCATTGATCTTGAGCTGCTATGATAAACCCCTCTGTTTCAGATTTTAAGCCAGAGGCCATTAGCCATTGATGGGTCAGGGCTTTGTTGATATCTGCATTATTCGCTCTCTTTGGGTATTTGCCATACAGAGGTTTTACTTGCCATTTATTATTCAGAATATCTAAGGCCGCAGTTTTGGCACGGGTTATTATTATTATTATATTATTATTATATTATTATTATTATTATTATTATTATTATTATTATTATTCAGTAGTTTTATTTTTATAGCGTGCTTTCACATCACTACCGAGCGCAGCTCTGTGTGCCTTGGGTATGTGCTGTGATGCTCTGATGGTTATTGTATGGAAAGTGTTTTGCGTAGGATGTGTGCAGTGCCTAGTAGTGCAATTTTCTGTATGTTATATGTGTTTGTAAGTCCTGGTGTTTTGTTATGTATTTGTCTGAATATTTTTTTATCATGCCTAATGCACCTACTATGATAGGAATTGTTTCTGTTTTGAGGTTCCACATTCTAGTTACCTCTATTTCCAGGTCTTTGTATTTTGAGAGTTTCTCCATTTCTTTTAGAGACACGTTGTCATCTGCCGTTATTGATACATCAATTAGAAAGCATTTTTTTTCTTCATGATCTCTGACAACTATATCTGGTCTGTTGGCCTTAGTTTCTCTATCTGTGTGTATCGGCATATCCCAGAGTATGGTTGCTTTCTCGTTTTCTGTGACCTTTTCTGGTGTGTGCCTATAACATCTTTTTTCTGTTGTTATTCCATAATGTTGGCATAGCTTCCAATGTATGTAGGTTCCAACTCTGTCATGTCTGTGAATATATTCCTTCTTAGCCAGGACTGGGCAGCTAGAGATAATATGATTTATTGTTTCTTGTCCATCTCCACATATTCTGCAGTTACTTGTAATATTTCTTTTCATTACATGTTTTTGGTAATTTCTGGTGGGGAGGCTTTGGTCTTGTGCTGCAATTAAAAATCCCTCAGTTTCTGATTTGAGTTCTGAGCTTCTCAACCATTGCTGGGATTTTTCTTTGTCTATTTCTTTTGCGTTTCGTTTAGTGCAGTATTTACCATGAAGGGGCTTTTCTTGCCATCGTTTTATCATGGCTCGTTGCTGTTCTATTTTTAGTTTGGATTTCATTTGTTTTATAGCTTTTGTTGTTTCTTCATCATCTTCTTCTTCTTCTTTGTGTTTATTAGGTGGTATGATTTCTTGTTTGTATTTGTCAGCTTCCTTAAATACTGAGAACAGTTTTTTGTTTTGCTCGTGTTTTGCTGCTATCTGGATCAGTTTTCCTTCCTTCTGAAGTAGGTATTTTTGCAGTCCTATGGTGGTTATTTGTAGTTGTTTTCCAGCTGTATAAGGCCTCTACCAACTTCTATACGCTGTATATATAGTCTTTCTATGTCAGATTTTGGGTGATGCATCCTAGATCCTGTCAGTATTTTTCTTGTTTTCCTATCTATTTTGGACAGTTCATTTCGTGTCCAGTTAAGGATATTGTAGCTGTAACTTATAACTGGGACAGCTAAAGTGTTGATACCTATTGTCTTGTTTTAGCATTGAGCTCTGTTTTTAGTATTGATCTAACTCGTCTATAATATTCTTTTTTTATTTTCTCTTTCATTTGTGTGTGTTGTGTCTTATCTAGTTCATGGATTCCTAAGTATTTGTAAGTTTGGCTTTGGTCTAATTCTTTTAGTTCATTGGTTTTATCTAGTGTGATAGTGTTATTCTTAACTAGTTTTCCTCTTTTCATGGTTACTTCGGCGGATTTCTCTAATCCAGATTTCATATCTATTTCTTTGGTAAATCCATGAACTGTCGTTAATAGTGTTTCCAGCTGTTTGTCATTTGCAGCGTATAGTTTTAGGTCATCCATATATAAAAGGTGGCTGATCGTTTTGCCGTAACATTTATATCCGCATCCAGTTCTATTTAGCATATCAGATAGAGGTGACAGTGCCAGGCAGAAAAGGAGTGGAGAGAGCGTGTCTCCCTGGAATATTCCTCTTCTAATGGGGATGTCTTTGGTTTTCATGAGTCCCTCTTTTGTTCGGAGGTGTAGGACTGTTTGCCATTTATTCATAGAGTGCTCTATGAATTTTATGATTGTTGGTGCTACTTTGTTAATGGCTAGTGTTTCGAGGATCCATGTGTGGGGGATACTATCAAACGCCTTTTTGTAGTCAATCCAGGCCATACTGAGGCCTTTCTTCTTTCTGTGGCTGTCTTCAGTTACGGCTTTATTAATCATTAGTTGATCTTTACAGCCATATGAGCCTTTGCGGCATCCTTTCTGCTCTTCTGGGAGCAGTTTGTTTTCGTCCAGGTGCTTGTTTAGCCTTTGCGATATCACTTCAGTAAATGCCTTGAACATAGTAGGGAGGCAGGTTATTGGTCTGTAGTTTTCTGGTTTTGTTGTTTCATTTGATTTGGGAATTAAGATGGTTTTCCCCTTCGTGAACCATTCAGGCATTGTCTCTGGCTCTGCTAGTATGCTGTTAAAGTTTTCAGCCAGCTTTTTGTGCATTCCTGTTAGATATTTCAACCAGAAGTTGGGGATCTTGTCATGCCCAGGTTCCTTCCAGTTGCTTAGTTTTTGCAGTGCCTGTGTGACCTCTTCAGTTGTTATGTTGGTCCAAAGTTGTTCAGATGCCGAGTTTGTTATTTTCATACTCCTTTTTTTTGGCTGTACGTTCGCCGACCATATTTCTCTCCAGAATTCTTCCAATTCTTCTGCCGTTGGTGCTGCAGTGACTTCTATTTTATTTTTTCCCAGTTCTTGGTAGAACTTTTTGGGGTTGGAGTTGAACTATTTGTTCTGTTCAAAGAAGCGTTGGCGTTTCTCGTACCGGCGGATCCTTTGAGCTTTGGCAAGGATATCTTGCTTCAGCTTTTCTTTTATCTCCGGCAAATCTTTTTCTGTGATGTTATATTTGCGGAGCATTTTTGTTCTCTTTTTTTGCTCAGTAGCGTTGCTTGTTTGCTGATTTCATTAAGAATCGACAGGTCTTTTCTAATTTTTTTTATTTTGTTTTGGATGTTATTTATCCACAGGGTTTGTTTGGGTGGTGGTACTCCTGTTTGGGCGGGTTTGGGTGAGTATCCAGCTTCTTTTGTGGCTGCAGTGGCTGCTGCGTATATCAAGTCATTTAGTTCAGTGATATCACTTTTTTTTGTTTCAGTGGCTAGTTCAGTGACGGCTAGGTTTATGTTGTTTATAATTGGTGTTGTTATTGCGTTTATTTTTATTCGTGGGAGGTATGGTCGGTGGTTCATTTTGGGCTCTGTGGTTTTCATTTCTTTGATTATTTTATTTTTTATATTATCATAATCATTAGGCTCCCCTTCTTTGTTTACATCGTGTTTGTTGGGAATGTTGCGTTTGTCTTCGTGTTTTACAGTTTCAGTGTTTATATTATTGGGCATTGTTGTGTGGCTTCTATCTACATTTTCCTGGCGTATCTTTTCTTTTAAATGTTCTATTTCTATTTCTGATATTTTTTTGGCTTTGAGAATGTATCTTCGTACGTTAGCTAATTTATTAGGGTTCATTGCTGTATCCAAGTCTATATCTGTATTATTTTCCTTCCATATTTTATATGTATGTGTTGTTGTATTTTCATTTTTTGGGTAGAGCATTGCTGTGAAGTATGCGTGTAAGATAGAAATGTATTCCTCACGTGTCCATTTACGTCTTTTGGGTTTTATTTGCGGGACATGAGGTACAACGTCCGGCCCATGATTTTGACGGTCGTCATTTTCGTAGGGTACCGGTCCGTTTATTTCTGTTGTCACATTATTTCGCACGTGTAGCTTTTCGTACATTTTTTGTTGTAAGTTTAATGTACGTACCGCTCGATTGTTATTCTTGGGTTGAATAGTATCGGTGGCATTTAATTTCTTCGTAGTTCCTTTGTACATGGTGTTTGAGGTCGGGGATGATCGTGTTGTTCCACGCATGTTTACATGTGTTGTGTTAGAGGTGGAGATAATATCGAGTCAAAATACATCATTTCTTTTCGAAAATAGTAATAAATTTCAATTAGTATTACTTACTCGGATATAGTCCAATTCTTTGTTAGTAAATCTTTGGCCCCATAGGGTGTCTTTGTTTTCGATGTTTGTGGATAGATTTCGGAGCTCTGTATTTTCCTTCTTACATCTTAAACGTCCCCGGTGTTTATTATTATTATTATTATTATTATTATTATTATTATTATTATTATTATCATTATTATTATTATTATTATTATTATTATTATTATTATTATTATTATTATTATTATTATTATCATCATCATCATCACCATCATCATCTATATCATCATCATCATCATCATTATCATTATTATTCAGGTCACTCGGAATCTTGGGGTTAGCCCGCATATGACGTAGTGGTTAAGAGCGCGGGCTACTAACACCAATATTCCGATTTCGATTCCTGGCAGTCATCTGAGTAATAATAGTAATAATAATAATAATAATTATAATAATAATAATAATAATAATAATTATAATAATAATAATAATAATAATAATAATAATAATAATAATAATAATAATAATAAGTCCACTGGCTAATAAGTCGGCATTACAATATCAAAACTGCCGACAAGTGGTATAATCACCACCCTGAGGCTGTAACTGAAGGAGAAAATGTAACCATTCTGTGGGACTTTCCAGTACATACAGACCGAACCATCAAGGCCAATAAACCAGATATTGTTGTGAAAGACCAAAACAATAAAGTTTGCTTATTGATCGACATGAGCATCCCCTGTGATCATAATATCTCAGCGAAAGAGTTTGACAAGCTCAGAAAATATAAAGACCTACTCATTGAAATTGAGAAAATGTGGCATCTCAAGGCGGTTACAATACCAGTGATCGTAAGAGCACTAGGAATGATCAAGAAGGGAACCGAAAATTATATGAGAATGATCCCTGGCTTACCATCCCTGCAAGAAGTGCAAAAGATTGTCTTAACTGGTATATCACACGTATTGAGAAGACCATTGTCGATGTGAGAACTGTTGCTGCTCATGTATTTTAATTTAACTTAAAAAAAAAAAATAAAAAAAATGAACGAACTACTGAGTTTGGTTTAATGGCCTACCATTGTATACTATGAGTTTCTTTGCCGTAGGAGTCGGGAAGACACTCGGCAAGAAATGGAAGCAAATTTGAAAGAAGAAAAAAAAAATAATAATAATAATAGCAACAACATCGAAAATACTTTAGGAATGAGAATCCAGGTTCAAAAATTCCCTGTAACACCTGATGGAGCCTGAAGGGTATATCAGCTGAAATGTTGTGTTAAGAACAAACAAGATGAGGGCAAATATCCGTCAATTGTAAATAATGAAAATAATGTAAATTTTCAATAATCTCTATATCTTGCACAATTTGTAGCACTGCAATAATAAAGATATGGCTAGCATTTGACTTTCATTGAAAACTCATATAATTATTCTTGGTGTTATAAAGTCAATATGAAGCCACTATTTATTGTGCTTTTGGACATGGATTGTTGCCGATTTCCCTAATAGTTGAATTCTTTTGAACATTCTCAACTGAAATAGACACAAGACTCCAGCCTTTTCCTAAATCATAGCATTCGGTTATATCAACAAGCTATCAATAACGGTGTTTTAAAATACATGTAATTTCACGCTTGTAAAGTTCACCGAGTGCTGTACGTATATTTATTCTCCTAGTGTTCTTTAGTGTCTTAGGTTTGAAAGATAGCATGCTTACTGAGTTGTTGCATTTCAGTGAGAACCCTGTAAACTATTTTTAGACCCTCACCTAGCGTTCCTAGTTGACCTGCGTGACTAGCAACAGAGATCTCTAAATTACATGCTTGTTTTGCCGTAAATTGTTTTCATTTGATAATTCATCTTGTAAAACTAATTCTCCGCTAAATCGTGGAAGTGTGCTTTGTCAAAGCAAATGATCTTCAGCACAGCCATAATGCCCTTACTGTCAATATAATTATTTCTCATTGTCTGCCTCCTACAACTACTTCATACCCACAGGAGATATCCAGGTAATATAGAAGAATATACACATATAAAGATACAAAATTATCAAATTTAAAAGAACAAAAGGAATAAATAAAACACAGACACACATATATGTGTGTGTATGAGTGATTGTGTAAGAGTGAATCTCTGTGTGTCTGCGTATGCGTATGTGTGTGGTCCGGTGTATTTATATATGTGAACGTGTGTGTCTGTATATATATATATATATATATATATATACATTTATTCTTTTACTTGTCTCAATCGTTTGAATGTAGCTATGCTAGAGTACCGCCTTTAGTCAAGCAAATCGATCCTAGAAATTTCTCAGCCTAATACTTATTCTATCGATGTCTTTTTGTCGAACCGCTGTATTAGAGGGACGTAAATACACCAGTACATCTTGTCAAGCGATGATGGACACACACACATGCACACACATACACACACACGCATTTATATATGACGGGGTTATTTCAGTTTCCGTATACCAAATCCTCTCATAAGGCTTTGATCGACCCGTGGTTTTACTAGAAGATACTTGCTCAAGGTGCTACGCAGTGGGACTGAACACGGAACTATGTTATACGTAAAAAAGCTACTTGCTACACAGGCACTCCTATCTCTTTCCCTCTCTCTCTCCCTGTATATATATATTATTTCATTCTTTTATTCGATTCAACCGTGCAGCTGCAGACATGGTGGTCCACTACCGTGGTAGTAGAGAGAATGCAGTTCAGCTGTATCGAAGAGGCTGTCAGTCGACGAAAATCCACAGGCACGATCCCACTACTTCTGTTTTTCTGCCCCTGGCTGAAGCGACCCACCTAAGACAAGCTAGGCCGAATGCGTTTATTTCAATATCATTTATTTTTGCTTGCAATAACCGGTTCTTTTGTTCAAACTATCGTATCTCCAGCTTCTTCAGAAACGTAAGATATCGAAATTTGCCAAGATATCAAAGTGTAGGAAAGCAATTTTACTATGGAATGGTGAAACAATTTTCTCGTTTACTGAAAGAGCAACATTTTGGGCTTACGAAACATTTTATAATAGTAAAGATATATATTGCAAGAAAATATATTTTGCCTATGAATATTTTACTTTAGTTTCATGTTGATCGAGATATACTTTTTGTTTCAAGTTATTGGTTTGCTGTACCTCATAAAACACGTATAGCCCTTCAGACAACCTACATGAAAACATAAGTTTCATTTTCCTTCAAAATAAAATACAGCAAATTTATCCTTAATCTTGAATGGAAGAAAAAATATACGGAAAGTGCATCGCATGCAAATAGACATGGCGTCAAAATCACCATTCTTCCAAAATATCGTGTATTCATTACACATGTTAAGCAGCATATGAGGATTGTTTCACCAATTTCAAAATATTCTTTATATATAAGTAATGATAGCTATAGGTATACGAAATAAATGAACGGTTAATACATTTTCACATAAGTTTCTGTTTATAAAAAAGTGTGCATATAAAAATCGGACAGAAACAAAAATGACTAATATAAGGCCATAGCAATGAGAGTAAGTTCTGTCGAAAGTATGTTTTTCTCCAAATCTATCAAAATTACGTAACCATGAAATGCAATATTCGTTACGCTGTGTAATAATAACGTAGGCAATATTACATCGAAAAGTTTGAAATTCACATAGGTTATCAATAATATGCAAGCAAGACTCGGTGGGGGAGAGAGTACCTCCTGATTTTGGAGATACAATTTAAAGTATGTACTAATAAACGTACACAACACGCACATTGATAGAAACTTACAGACGTAATCGTTTGCATATATATATATATATAATCGTTTGCATATATATATATATATATATATATATATATAGTTGAAAATATGGGGAAAAATATAGATGTTTGTATGTAAATGCGCCATAGCCTGTTCGTGATTAGTTCAGCATATTGGAGTAGATTACCGAGAAATAAATGCCCATTTATCGTCCATTTTCCTTTACGTTTCCTTACATAAACACCAACTGCTATATGCCAATACATACTGAATCTGTACGTATATACTCATCAAAATAACAGTTCTATGCGTAGTTATGAGGCTCCATATGAAGTACCAATATATTACAGCTTTGTGTCTTACATGCAGTGTTTCTTTCGAATCCCCTGGTTTTTCCAGTTTTCCCCAATTTGTTTTTTATACAAGCACAAGCTCTCCCTTAATTCTCTTACTCTCAGGCCATATATAGAAATATGTATGTGTGTCTTTATCTCTCTCTCTCTCTTTCTCTCTCTTTCTTTCTCTTCCTTTCTCTTTCTCCCCCTCTCTCTCTCCCTATATATATATATATATACAAACACAGATATACGTATGTATACTATATATTTATATATATGTATGTGTATTTATATATAAATATATATATATACATATATATATATATATATATATACAGAGAGAGAGAGAGACAGAGAAAGAGAGAAGGAGATACACAGACATATGTATATATATAAAGTATCTCAAAGAAGTATGTGCAACCCTAAAATATTTCAGTAAAATTGCCATTACTCTGATAATGTGGGGGGAAATCAAACAAAAAATTTATACTGAATAAAATATATTAGATATCCTAACATAATACAAATTTGGAACACACAACAACAAACAGTTTCAAAGATGTGAACGAAATATTAATTTTCAAACTTCACAAAGATATGTACAACCTGAAGTAAATTTGCTATATTCAATATTTTATCCACTTGTTTTACTACATTCAGATACAGCTGGTAATTTCAACTCTAATAAATTTCTCCTGATTATTTTGCACCGGTCATTGTTATAGCATTTGCAGGAATTTTGATTTGTGTTTTGTGGGGAAAATCTTCTTCATTGTGATTAAAATGGCAAGAAAAGGAAAAGAATTGTCGAAAGATTTGAAGAAGATTATTTTTAATTTGCACAAGAATGGTTTAGAATACAAGTTAATTAGCAAACGAATATTTAGCGTAAACATAGTTACCAAAGTAATTCAGAAGTACAAAGCTACTCTACGGCTGAGCAATAACCATACGTTCATTTCGTCTTTCTGTTTTAACTGCGTGTTATATTTGCCATGTCTATCATTATTTGCTGGACGACAGTCATCGTACCACATCATATTTGGTCTCCTGTTTGCGGAAAATATGTATCAGCACAAACAGTTCATCGAAGTTTGAACCAGTGTGGTGTTAATGGATCCATTCCTCGTAGGAAGCCTCTTTTCACTTCCAGGCATTAATCTGGTCGATGTGAGCAAGGGAAAGGCGTTTTGGAATAAAATTCTTTTTTTCTGACAAGACTAAAAATCATCTTGTTTGGGTCAGATGGTATTAAACGTATATGGCGACGACCAGGTAAAGATAATAGCAAAAGTCCACCGTGCCTCCTGTAAAACACGGCGGCAGAAATGTCATGATATGGGGATGCATGGGTGTGGCTGCTGTGGGAGGACTCACGTTTATTGGGAGAACAATGAATTCGATGCTTTATTGTGACATATTACAGCAAACAACTTTGAAAAGCATCAAGGAACTAGGAATAAATTTCATGTTCCAACATGTTAATGACCTTCAACACACTTCAAAGATGACGTCTAATTTTTTTTACCAGATAAAGAGATAAAGGTGTTGCCTTCGCGTAGTTTCTCACCTGATGTAAAACCAATAGATAACCAGCAGGCAGAACTGCGAGGTGCTTTGTAAAGGAAGTCCGCGGAGAAAAAAAACCGTAATGAAACACAGTTGAAAAACATCATTCAGGTTGAATGGCGTTCGATTTCATCGGTTCTATGCGGAAGTTTAGTCGACTCTATGTCCAGAAGACTCAATGCAGTCATTGAAAGCAAAAGGAATCACACCAAATATTGAAAACATCAAATAAAACTTAGGCTGTGCATACTTTTGTAACGTTTTAAAATTAATATTCTGTTCATATATTTGAAAATGTTTATTGTTTTCTGTTTCAAATTTGTATAATGTTTGCATGTATAATATATTTTATTCAGTATACATTTCGTTTGATTTCCGTCGATAATATCAAAGTAAAGTCAATTTTACTGATACTTTTAAGTTAGTACATACTGCTGTGGTATACTGTATATACAAATGGTCACTTTGTTTGCAATATGTTGCTGCCTGCAGCGGACCCTAATTATCGCCAGTATCTGGTAACCAGATGCTGACGATTGAGTATGTCGTAACTAGTTCAAAGCTGAGTTATCACGCGATCCTGTTGTTTGCTAGAGGATAGTAGGGTTTCGCTTCCCCTGCTGGCAGAAGATCTTCCTGGCGTTAAACTTCCGTCTAAGAAATCCACTCAAAACGATTTTCAAAGACAGAGGCTATTGTATACACACTTATATGTGTGTGTGTGAGTGTGTGCGTGTGTGTATATATGTGTGTGTATGTGTCCAGCTAGCAATATATATTGTATATACAGGGTGAAGCGTCACAATAATAACCAGTAAGCAGAATATCTACCTGAGCTTAAACTATTAGTAATGTAGAACAGCCATTTTTAGATTCTGTCTAAGAAATCCACTCGTAAGACTTTCATGCATTTTCAGTCAACCAAAAATCTCACAAGATTGGTGTTGGCCAGTGTCTATAGTAAAAGACACTTTGCCAAGATTCCCCGCAGTGGGACTTAACCTGGACGTATATATTACATCCATATCCTTATTGATATAAAGTTGTACTTTAATACGTTACACAATCATCAGGTTTCTACAGTGACAGTTGTGTTTCGCAGTTGACAATTGTTGTGAAATGGTTGGGTTTATCTATTAAATACCCTCCGTTTGATTCAGACTGTATTTTGACGAATCAGCGTGTGGCCCAGATGTCACGAATCGGTGAACGCGCTAAGTTCGAATTGTTTTTCAATTAATGAGTCCGTGGCTAAAGGCGTCATGGTTTGGTGGGCACGTCAAGGATTCTTTACATTGGCTGCACTTAAAAGAATAATTGTTTGGCAATATTTTGGAATGTCGTAAACAACATCCCTGTTTTCATTGAATTCTAATATTACTCCAGAAATGTTTACATTTCAATGGAGTCAATGATTATTCGGTCAACACTACTACCGTTCTTCCATCACTTTTATTATTGTTGTGGTGTCAGTGGCAGTAGTACTGATAGCAGTAGTACGTATCATCATCAACGTCTATAATTGTTAATATAATTGTTCAATTACAATGGGTCTCAATTTAACAATAAAATTATTTCATCTAAATCTCTCTCAATCTCGCTTCTGTTGTGCGGATATACATATGTGTGTGTGTGTCTGGGTTTGTGTATGTATTTATATAAACACACACACACACACACACACACACACACACACACACACATATATATATATATATATATATATTATATATATATATATGCGTGTGTGTGTGTAAATGGAAGTATTTACACATATGCATATTATTTATTATTTTTATGCGCTCTTTTCAAGCCTAGCCAGACTCATGGGGCTGGTTTCCCGGTTTCTGTGGCGTATGTGTTCCTCTCTGTTGAACGGGACGCCAGTCCTTCGCAGCGTTATAAAAGAAACTTGGGGCGTAAGTGTACAATAGGGGTCAACACCATCCCCTGCCTCGTGGAGCGCTAGGTCTCTTCGCTCAATAAACACACATAACGTCCTGTCTGGGAATCGAAACCGCGATCCTCCGACTGCGAGTCCCTAACAACTGGGCCATTGCGCCTCCACTATGCATATTATACAGATAGAAAAATACGAGAGATAGCGAGAGCAATTTTTTTTTCGGCTCGTTTTTTGAAAAGTATAATGAGAGTTGTGCTCATATACCTTCAGGCACGTTATAAGAATTATAGAAACTAAGCCATATGCGGGCATGATTGAATTTCGTTGCTGAATTTAGGATATATAGCAGATATAATATGGATCGAGTAAACTCCAGTTTAACTCCATGGGTAAATTAGTAGAAATATTCCTGCATGCTGGTTGGAATGTTCCTAGAAATTGAACAACAATATTAAAGACTGAAAATGTATCACTTGTTTTTTAGTCTTAGGTATATTACAGATTGCTTGAAATTTACATTCCAAACTGAGTTTGCAAGTTTTTGTAGGGTCCATTTTTTTTTTTTTTGCTCTGTTAGACTTCGAGACTTTCAGATTCACACGTAAATATGTTTAGTATTAAGCGAAGAACCTGATCCCTTCTATAATGTTATCAAAATGTATGAATACTATTTGTATTTGCATCTGTAATAATGATGATAGTCATCATCTAAGATTTCATGTGCTAATGTAAGTCGAAATATATCATATTAATTTACTTGCATTTGTGTGTATGTTTGAACTAATCAGGATGTAATAATGTCGTTATAAATAGCAATACATTCCTAACTCTTAACTACACCACTGTTAGCGATTATGTCAAGTGAATACTATAACAGGACAGTAAAAATAATATAAAAATATTTCTTCTCAGTTCCTGGATTCCAGCTTTTGCCATCAAATAAAAAAGATGGACTCACTTGCATACATTGATATTTCCCACACGCATGTGCAATGATACAAACTGTATATATTACGCTTACCCTCAGGAAAACTACAAGTAAAAATCTTATTACGTCTGTTTGTTACGCAAATCTGCAAAGAGAATAGATGAGGAGAGGAAAATAACGCAGAGAGAATAGTACAAACGTTTCTCAAGTAGACGGTCACCGCCTACTGAAATGCCCGGAGGATGTAGAGGGCGATTGAGGCATGAAGATATTGTGCCTTCAGAGCTTGCGCGTGTGTGCATTTGTGCATGCGTGTGTGCGTTCTTATTTTTTTATACGACATACTTTTGTGCATATGCACATGTGTGTATGTACATATTGTCCGCGTATATATTGCACGCGTTCTATGTGTATGTATGATTGTATGTTAGTTTTTGTCCCGCTGTTCTCAGTTTGTGTTGTGCGTATATACGCCCATTGGATAATATGTGTGAAGCTAGTATTTGCTCCTATACACTTTGTATCTTTGCGCGTGTAAATGTATACATGGAACCGTATATTTGCGTGTGAGTTTATCTGACGCATGTATGAGAATGTTAAATGGGTTACACTGGATATGCACGTTCGGTTGAATTGTGACAGCAGTCCTAGTGTTTGGGAAGTGTAGGAGTATGCTTTTATTTTAACTATTTTCAGTGTGAAGAGGGATGTGGTGCGGTGAACGCTAATATGTTGGGAGTATGAAGAAGGTGCGATTGTGCGTGTGTGTAGATACAGATTAATGCCGTTTGAGCGTAAATGGTGTGTATGTGTATTGTTGAGTAATGAGTTGAACGGTGTAGGGTATATGCGTGTGGGGTAGAAGTGGAGCGTGTATGGGATGGTAAGTGGTGAATGGTGTGGGTAAATGTTTTGTAGAACTGAGATTTACATGGAAAGGGGTGGAAAATTCAGGACGTGTGAGAGTGCATTTTGTATTTTGGATGATAAAAGTACTCAAGGCAGAAGTGGTAGTGTGATCTCTGTGCAAAGCTAGGCCGAAGATAGGGCAATGTTGCAGGTACTAATATAAAATCGGAAATGGCAAGAGACCGGGCTGTCAGTACCCATCTTGTCGTGATGCTCTTCATCAAAACAATCAGTTGGGTACCGAATGACTTGTCCACTGTATAGGGAGTGATAGAAAGTGCAGAGGATGCAGTATATCAGCTGACGCTATATAAGAGTAAAAAAAAGACAATATCTAAAATGCCTGAAAAATTGTCACCCATTTTCGGAATTAGCAATTTATTTCATATCTCTCTCCACCCTGCAAAGGATACACTGGTGTAACACATTCTACCAGGCTTTGTCCTCCAACAATCTGCCAGTTGAAGTTTTCAGCAGTAATGAAAATAATCTTTTGCAACTTGCGTCTGTGAGTGTACCATCGTCGATTATGCTTACGAAGCTCTCTCAACTAAAAATCCACATTAGTGAGACCCTGTTTCTTCCACAGCTTTCTCCCTTTTCTAACTCACTGATATACCTGCCGTTACATCGACCAATGCCTATGCGTATGCAGATAGCTCGACCTTTCATCGTGCGCTACTTTTTCCTCATCCGTATGATAAATTTCACCATTTACTAATGATATTTCTAAATTTTCACCGGGTAAAATATATATTTGTACACTTTCCATTTCTCCTGTTTGTTTTATCAACGCTCTTTCTACCACTGCACTAAAAGTCAAAATAACGTACACAGTGAATGTATTGGATTGGAAACATAAGACAGGAAAAATGTGACACTACCAGAATGGCTCTTCGTTCATTAGAAAGAAGAAAGAGAAAATTTTGCGGAGGATGGGGAAAATACCGAGAAAAGCATGTGGCACTTATGGAGGAATGACAGATGGTTGTTTCTCTATTTATGATGAACAGCCTGGTGTGGTGATTTTGGGGAGAATAATACGTGCTGTTCATTAAATCTCTCTCTTACTCAAATCAAAATTGTTTGTACAGGTGCTCGGTGTGCCTCAGGTATATGACCACGTAAAATGAATTGGTTTCCCGTCTGGAAATCGAAACCACAATCATGCGATCATAAATGCAAGATACTCATCACTAGGCCACACTCCTTCACACACCCACACACTAACCTGCGCGTACGGATCCACTTATCACTACATATCATTTGCATCACTCTGTACATAGACGTATGCATAAACACACCTGAGGAAATGTTATCCGTGGTTCCAGTGGAGCTCATGTCTTTTGGTGACAGTGAATATTGAATACATTGCTGCTGAAAGATTCAAGCTGGAGGCAAATATTCAGGTAACAGAAAATAAAGAATATACATACTTAATTTTAAAAGAGCAGCCCAGCACTTTAAGTATGTACAGTCAAGTAGAAAAAAGCATGCAATCACAGCACACAATCACTTTGAGCTTATACATACATACATACATATATATATATACATATATATATATAATATATATATATATATACATATATATATATAATATATATATATATATATATATATATATATATATATATATATATAATATATATATATATATATATATATATATACACATGCTCATACACGTACACACACTTAGCTTGAATTATGCGTACAAGACACGCACTGTTTACAAGAAGAAATCTCATCTTAGTACAATCAGAAGGGAATACAGTTTACCACGTAGCATTGTTGTATGCAAATGATTTATATTCATGGGAAGTTGTAAAATCATTGAATATTTATATATTGAGCGTAGTTTGTGTAGACACGTTGCATCTGTATAGGATCTGCTTGGAACAAAAGCAATGAATTGTTGTATTTGGAGAGAATGTTCATCGTTTGGCTTAAAAGAGTTTTGCTATAATTTTGTATTTCATGTTTTTACATTATTTATAAGGCTACGTACACAAAAGCATTTTGCACTGAAATGAAGGAACAACAATAAAGAAGTATCCGTTTTTAATTGAAATGCAATGATAAAATATGAATGGAATCACTATTTTTCCCTATATTTCGATCGACTGGCGATAATTTTCTCTTATTCTTTCTTTCTTTTCCGTGGGTGAATATAAATTCGTATAGAGCAAACCTAATGATGGCAAAGCTGAATTAACAGCAGGTATAAAGAAGGAGCGGTTATTTGCAGTCAATTCATCAACTCCATTACTTTTTCTTATTTTCATGATATTTTTGTTGTCCAATGCTGAAGCGCATTCTACTGTATCAATAATGAACGACATTGTACAAAATACATGTACCGGTCACAATATTTTTTCTTTATATTATACATGTTTAAACCTCTATCACTATTAAAGTTAAGTTTGTATACAAACATGACTGTATGTTAAAGAGAGAGAGCGAGAGAGAGAGAGGTAGTAGTAGAAGACTGAAACAGACAGAGAGTTAAATATGCAACTTTTATGCCATTTCTCAGGAAAGAGGCTAAAAACATTAATGACAACACTACTACAACTTAATTAATGATTGTTTTATATATAAAATCTTTATTGATTCAATATATTATCTTCGCTTACGGCACTGCATTTACCAACGAAATCGTTCTAGCAGTGAATTATTAACAAATGACATCTAACTGATGTAATTGACAATCGATGTCGCCGTTCCTAGCCATAGAATGATGGGATTGGACAGGGCTGAAAATGCTAATTATTTATCCTCACAATCTCTGCTGGCCAATGAACAACTACTTAAGTATTTTGCTGTGTATTTTCTAAGTAAGATAAGATGAAAGATTAAATATCCAGGCGTATTATTCAACCTGAGGATTATGAGTGGATTTTAAATTGCCCGGTAATGCTAGGATAGATATGAACATTTGTGAAGGGATAACGTTTAGCCTAAAGTTTGCTTCCGCGCTCAGCCCCACTGCACGGTACCTTGGGTTGTCTCCTAATATATTGGCTAAGATCAACCAAAACCTTATTAGTGTACCTGGTAGGTGGAATCTGAAGGAAGCACGTTGTATATATGTATTGTTGTATTTCGGGATAGTTTTCCTTTTCTTTTGTCAAAATTATCAAACGCACAAAACATTCGTCCTTCACGCGGTTATAACTGTTCTTATATTAACTCGTGTCCATGCTCGGAAGCCTTACGTCACACATCTGCGACTTCTTCAGTGGCACTTTCACTCCTCATGTGTGCTCCTGCTCCGGTTTATCAATTCTGTTCTTCAATTATAATTATATATACATACGTTTGATTCTGTATTTGTGTGAGTGTGTGTGTGTATCGCTGTTCTTAGTAACTCAGTTAATATCGTAGAAGTTAAGGTATTATCAACACATAGAACTCACACGAAACTGAAACAGATCACAGGGGCTTCAGACATAGTAATAGACAGACCGAGCCCCAACAGTAAACACGAATGGAACAATAGCACCCACCAACGCACAATGCAGGTACGGATCCATTTTGCCGACTTCCCTTACCTACATTGGCGCTATCGACGAGAGGCTGTACACCTTGGAGACCTGCTGCGGATGGTGGGTACGGACCGACTCGAGAGCTGCGATTCGTTACGGACCCGGATTTTCCAGGACCGCCGAGAGCGCACCGGACGCCGCCCGAGACGCGGCGCTCTACAGGTACCATATCCGTATCTCCGGACGAGCCGATTCCACGGACGCGGTCCTTTACGAAGAAGAGAGAACTCTTCCCGGGGCTCCCGGCAACGTCTCCGGGCTCGCTTGCGTTGCCGCTGCTTCGCCCGGCCGCCGGCTTCGACGACGGACGCGCTGCTAGGAAGAGCACGCCGCGTTCCCGCCGACGGACGGGCACTCTCCGAGTTCGGGTTCGGGAATATTAACCCGATTCCCTTTCGATGCGAGGCCGGCCGCGTAAATCTGAGATATCGAAGAACCGCGCGCGAGAGCAGTTCTTTTCTTCTTCTTTCTAAACGACGGATCCGGCGCCTTTCGTGGAAGCTTTCGCCCGCTTCTTAGGACCGACTGACCCGTGCTCGACCGCCGTTGGCACGGAACCCTTCTCCACTTCGGTCTTCGAAGGTCTCGTTCGAATATTTGCTACTACCACCGAGATCTGCACCCGCGGTCGGCTTCACCCGGGCTCGCGCCCGCGGCTTCCATGCACGCCGCGGCGCCCTCCTACTCGACCGGGCATCGGAAAGTCGCCTCGCCGGCGATCGCGCAACCTGTCGCCCGGCCGGTCCGGCATCGGTCGCTCGCTCCAGCGCCATCCATTTTCGGGGCCGGTCGATTCGGCAGGTAAGTTGTTACACACTCCTGAGCGGATTCCGACTTCCGTGGCCACCGTCCTGCTGTCTATATCGACCGACACCCTTTCGGGGATCTAATGGGCGAAGCGTAGGGCACCTTAGCCGGACGTTCGGTTCATCCCACATCACCAGTTCTGCTTACCAAAAGTGGCCCACTTGGCACCGTGCATTCGTCGTCGCATAACGGCGGCCGCCTCCGATCGGGAGAGGAGCGGCCCGTTTCGCCCGTTCCGATTCGAGAGTAGATCGAGGCCGTCAACGTCCCCGGGGCCTCCAGTCGTTCGCTTTACCGGACGGAATTGCGTGTCGTTCTCCCGCTGGCGCCAGCTATCCTGAGGGAAACTTCGGAGGGAACCAGCTACTAGACGGCTCGATTGGTCTTTCGCCCCTACACCGGTTCCGACGATCGATTTCCACGTCAGAGGCGCTTCGGACTTCCACCAGAGTTTCCTCTGGCTTCGTCCCGACCGGGCGTGGATCGCCATCTTTCGGGTCCCCGGCCGCCTGCTACACCTGAGTCGGAGCGGGAACGCCGGACGCGAGCGTCGCGGCGAACGCGCGGACCCGACCCGGGAACGATGCTTCGAAGCGCCGTCCCGCCAGAAGCGAGACGGCGACGTCGTGTCACGTTCTCGCTTTCGCTGTGCCGTCGGAGTTCGCGAAGTGAAAGGCTCCAACGACTCGCAGTCGACTGGGACTCCTCGGTCCGTGTTTCAAGACGGGTCGGGTAGGTTGCCGATGCTCGTCGCTGACCGGCGGCAGCGGGCGGCTTTTCGGGCGGAAGGTGTCCCGCGACCGCAACGCGCGTCGCCCCCCTTGCGAGGGGTTTCCGCGCGGTCGCGGCGCGCGGGCGGCCGCGTCGCTCGCGACCTCCGCGAAGAGGCCGCGCGCGACTCGCTGCGTCGTTCGTGCTAAGGGCGAGGTGCGTTTGCCCGTCTCCGTCGGTTAGCCGTGCCTGCGCTTTACGTGGAGCGACGGGCCCGGTCGAGAAGAGCGCGTGGATCCCACCGACCGCCGCTTGCGCGGCGGCGACGGGACTCTCGTCTGCGACCTGCGGACGCCGCGCGCCTACCGGCCCGACGGGAGACGGGTCGCGACGACGGATCGGAGGGGAAGTGCGTCCGATGCCGGCGCCCCGGGAATCGAACGCCGACGAGGCGGCAGACGACCGCCCGCGGAACGAGCGGCCGCCACCGGCGCGTTCGTCGGCGACGACGGCGCCTCGGCGTGAAGCAGCGGACTGAGTCCCCTCGCGATCGCGGTGAGCGGTCCTACCCGTTTACCCCTGGGCGGTTTCACGGTCTCTTGAACTCTCTCTCCAAAGTTCTTTTCAACTTTCCCTCGCGGTACTTGTCGGCTATCGGACTCGTCCCCGTATTTAGCCTTGGATGGAGCTTACCACCCGCTTTGGGCTGCGTTCCCAAGCAACCCGACTCTCGGGCCGATGAACACCGCCGATCGCCGCCGGCTCCGAATGGGCCTGGCACCCGCTCTGGGCAGCCCCGATCGAGGGGACTCCGAACCTAGCCGGGCGAAACGATCGACCGTGTACGACCCTTGCGCCACAGCTCTCGACGACCGGCGCGGCCGACGAGATTCGGCGTTGGGCTTCTCCCGGTTCACTCGCCGTTACTTAGGGAATCCCGGTTGGTTTCTTTTCCTCCGCTTAGCGATATGCTTAAGTTCGGCGGGTAATCGCGTCCGAGTCGAGGGCAGCGTGAATAAAAAAAAGGAGACGCTGCAAATGAGACGGCTGCTGCTGCTTGCTAACTACCGGCGCGCACACCACCGCTGTCGATCGGCACGAACGCTCGCACGAAAGAGATATTCCCACAGAGCGAACGCCGAAAGACGAGACGGCGGCGGCTGCGGCGGCAGCGACGGAGGGCGGCGGTCGCTCGGAGAGGAACGCAGAGGAAGAAGGCGCGGACGCGACGAGGGGACTCGCCGCGTCGTTCCTCCTCCTCCTACTACTACTGCGATCCCTTACTCCACTGCTTCCGCACTTCGGCGGGCTCCCTCCTCCGCAACAGCGCTTCGCAACGATGACGGTCTGGCATTACGGGAGACGGACGATCGAGCGGCGGCGGCTCGCGCGCGAGATAACTTGCGGGCCTCGCGGCGAGCGCCGCCCTTTCCTGCGACTCCCGACTCCCCGCCGCAGCCAACGGCCGCGGCGGACTGCGTTTTCGTGTCTTGACCGCCTCTCGACCGGACGGGGCCCCGGGACGATAGGATCCCGGGGCCGCAATGTGCGTTCGAGGTGTCGATGTTCACTGAGTCCTGCAATTCGCATCAGTTCACGCGGATAGCCGCGCTCTTCATCGACGGACGAGCCGAGTGATCCCCCGTCCAGGGTTTCGGTAATATTTGCTACTACTACGCGCTAGACGTACGGAAAGGAAAAAAAAAAAAAAGGAAAGCGGCAGCGGCCCCCGACAGGAGGCCGGCGCCGCGCGACGGAAAAAAATAAAATGAGATTCGAAGGCGTCGACAGCGGAACGAAGCGCGCCACTGCCGACGCCGACGGCGAGGTAGGAAGGAAGAGAGAGAGAAATGGTCATGGAGCTCGCAAAGCGTGCAAGCCCCGTCGTCCGAGCGCCATGAGGGCGGGCCGACGCCGGCAGGGTGGTTGCGCGGTCGGCAGCAGAGTGTCGCGGCGGGCTGCCGCGACGGCTACTGCTGCGCTGTTAGAGGGCCGAATCAAGAGCATTCGGTGGTACTCGGGCGAGGGGGCCCGGCCGCGACTTACTGCTCGGCAAGTCTCGCGAAGAGACTGCGCGCTAGGAGGCGAGGAAAAAAGGACGGCCGCGCGTTACGGTGGTCATCGGAAGGCGCCGGGCGGCGCCCACGGCCTAGGCCGAATCGCGCGGTCGGCGAGGCAGGAAGGAAGAGAGAGAAACGGTCATGGAGCTCGCAAAGCGTGCAAGCCCCGTCGTCCGAGCGCCATGAGGGCGGGCCGACGCCGGCAGGGTGGTTGCGCGGTCGGCAGCAGAGTGTCGTCGCGGCGGGCTGCCGCGACCGCTACTGCTGCGCTGTTAGAGGGCCGAATCAAGAGCATTCGGTGGTACTCGGGCGAGGGGGCCCGGCCGCGACTTACTGCTCGGCAAGTCTCGCGAAGAGACTGCGCGCTAGGAGGCGAGGAAAAAAGACGGCCGCGCGTTACGGTGGTCATCGGAAGGCGCCGGGCGGCGCCCACGGCCTAGGCCGAATCGCGCGGTCGGCGAGGCAGGAAGGAAGAGAGAGAAATGGTCATGGAGCTCGCAAAGCGTGCAAGCCCCGTCGTCCGAGCGCCATGAGGGCGGGCCGACGCCGGCAGGGTGGTTGCGCGGTCGGCAGCAGAGAGTCGTCGCGGCGCGTGACGACGGCGGGCTGCCGCGACGGCTACTGCTGCGCTGTTAGAGGGCCGAATCAAGAGCATTCGGTGGTACTCGGGCGAGGGGGCCCGGCCGCGACTTACTTATCGGGCTGGATCGCGAATGTTTATTTCCTTCTTCTCCAATTCGAGAACACGGCGCTAATGATCCTTCCGCAGGTTCACCTACGGAAACCTTGTTACGACTTTTACTTCCTCTAAGCGATCGGGTTCGGTCGTCTTCTCCGGGCCATCAGAGAACGCGCCGACGACGGCGCAAAACGCCGCCGCGCGTAAGCGGACTCGTCGGCCAGATCCGAGGACCTCACCGGACCGTTCGATCGGTAGTAGCGACGGGCGGTGTGTACAAAGGGCAGGGACGTGATCGACGCGGGCTGATGACCCGCGCCTACCGGGAATTCCTCGTTCACGGGGTTGGTTCCAGGCCCCGATCCCTATCACGGGAGGTGGTTCAGAGGTTTCCCGACCCTCTCGGGCCGGGGGAGACGCGCCCGCTGATACCTCCAGTGTAGCGCGCGTGCGGCCCCGGACATCTAAGGGCATCACAGACCTGTTATCGCTCCGCCTCGTGCGGCTTTCTGCCGCCCGTCCCTCTAAGAAGCGCTGCGTTCGCCAACCGACTGGCCCGGACGCGACGGCGTGCCGCCGCCGGGCTCGCGCGGGCCGAGCCGACCGGGTCACCGCCGCCGCTCCGCAACCGACGCCGCAACCACGCCGCGACCGAACCCCCGCGAACGGGGGACGGCAGCCGGACGCGGCCGCAGCGCCGGACGCGAAGGAGAGCGGCGGCAACGGCAAGCCCGGGCCGCGCGCGGAGCTACCGACGACGGCTTCGGCGCCGCCGCGCTACCGGAAAAGCACTAATCGACGCGCTAGTTAGCAGGCCGGAGTCTCGTTCGTTATCGGAATCAACCAGACGGATCGCTCCACCAACTAAGAACGGCCATGCACCACCACCCACCGAATCGAGAAAGAGCTATCGATCTGTCAATCCTACCGGTGTCCGGACCGGGTGAGTTTTCCCGTGTTGAGTCAAATTAAGCCGCAGGCTCCACTCCTGGTGGTGCCCTTCCGTCAATTCCTTTAAGTTTCTGTTTTGCAACCATACTCCCCCCGGAACCGACTATGGTTTCCCGCGCAGGCTCCCCGCCGGGTCATCGAAGCGAACGCCGGCGGAGCGCCAGTCGGCATCGTTTACGGTCGGAACTACGACGGTATCTGATCGTCTTCGAACCTCCGACTTTCGCTCTTGGTCGAGGAAAACGTGCTTGCCACACGCCGTCGCTGCAGTGCGTCTTGCGACGATCCAAGAATTTCACCTCTAACGTCGCAATACGAGTGGCCCCGATCGCTCCCTTCGATCATTGCCTCGTCGTGAACGGAGACCGACGGATGACGCGCGGACGAGGCCATTTTCCATCATTCCATGCTTTTCGTATGCAAGCCGGCGGGGCTCGCTCTGAGCACTCTAATTTTTTCACAGTGAACGTACCGGCCGCCTCGGACACTCGGCGAAGAGCACCCTCGGAGGAACCGTGCGGGCCGAAACGACCGGGAGGTGGACGCGCTACTACCGCTAGAACGCGAACGGCGACGACGCCCAATAGCGCACCCGCCTCGTGGCTCCCGCGCGCGCAGCACGCCTGACCGACCCGCGCCGTTGAAGGCGCAGGCGTGAAACCGGACGCGACGCGACGACGCGACGCGGGCGAAGACGAGCGCTGGACGGGGTGCCGAGTCGCGGCGGCGACGCGAGCAGAGCTCCGCGGCCCGACCGCGCACGCACCGGCGAATAGGGCCGGGAGTGCGAACGGACGACCGAAGCGGACGCGCCAGAAGCGCGCCTGCGACGGCGCCGTCGCCCCGAACCTGCTGGGGCACGTTTTCGAGACCCGAATTCCGACTACGAGCTTTTCAAACGCAACAATTTTAATATACGCTACCGGAGCTGGAATTACCGCGGCTGCTGGCACCAGACTTGCCCTCCGGTCGATCCTCGTTAACGGATTTGAAATGTACTCATTCCGATCGCGGGGCCTCGACAGAGTCCCGCGTCGTCATTTTTCGTCACTACCTCCCCGTGCCGGGAGTGGGTAATTTGCGCGCCTGCTGCCTTCCTTGGATGTGGTAGCCGTTTCGCATGCTCCCTCTCCGGAATCGAACCCTGATTCCCCGTTACCCGTTGCCACCACGGTCGGCACTGACCGGGCCGTCGACAGTTGATAGGGCGGACTCGCGGGGGACCCGTCGCGCGAAGGCTAGTGCGATACTAGCCCGTGCGATCGTACTGACAGTTATCCAGAGTCACCAAAATCGAAGGGCGTGAAGCCGCCGCACGCCTAAGACCCGCGCGCGGAAGGCGCGGCGGCTGCTGCGACGGCCCGTACGCGTCGGTCTCAGTCTAATATTTGCGCCGCGACCAATGCGGAAGGCCGACCGTATCGTCGCGACCGGGAGGGACGGGCGCGGATGCGCCGCCCCAGATCCGGCCGAGCGGACGCCGGCGGCGAACGACGGCGACGCCGCGCGCGAAACGCGACGGCTGCCGAACGCCGTTTTCGAGCCCGACGCCCGGGTGCGACCTGCGATCGCGGCTTCGGTTGCATGTATTAGCTCTAGAATTGCCACAGTTATCCACTCTCCTCGCGGTGGAAGAATACGGTCCCGAGGATTAGGTCCGGTTCCTGAGCCATTCGCGGTTTCACCATTCGTTTACGGCATGAACTTACACTTGCATGGCTTAAGCTTTGAGACAAGCATATGACTACTGGCAGGATCAACCAGGTATCACCGACGTTACGTTCCGAGAGAACGAAGCGCGCGGCGGCGGCGGCGGAAGCTCGGGAAGCAGCCGCCCGCCCGCCGCCGACGATCGGAAAACGAGAACGAAAGGAATCGGAGGGGCCGATAAAAACCGAGAGGCGCGAGGGCGCTCGCGAGTTCGGCCGCCGTTCGTATACGCGCGCGCCAGCTGCTCCTCCTCGTCCCGGAGGCGGAAGCGACACGGGTCGACGCGCGAAGAAGCGTTCGCGATACAAGAAACGGTTTGCGATCCGACTGCCGCACACCGGGGCCGCTGCGGACGGGCTCCGGTGCGGGTCGATTCGAAGTGGGGGCCGGTTCCGGTGCGGAAGAAGAGGGAAGAGAAGAGAAGGCGAAGAAGGCCAGCGACTAGGTCGGCAGACGAGAGGGGCAGCGGCGATTGGCGCGGGCCCGCTGCAGCTTTTAGACTCGCCCGGCGCCCTACGCGTCGGTGGTCGTCGTCGTCGTCGCTTCCTCCACCCGATCCTTTCGAAACGGCTGCGACGAAGTGCGTCCGGACTGCGGTCAACGAGCGAGTGCCATGACGGTGGTCGCCACGAAAACGACGACGCGCGCCAAGGCGGGGTGATGCCGGGAAGGGAAAAAGAAAAAGCTGCAGAAACGCTACGAGGCAGCGAAACCCGGAGTTGAAGCCACGGTTCCGTCCAGGGAAGAAGGGACGGACACGGCACCGCTCTCTTTCGGAGACGCCGCGTCGCCTGTGGCGGAACGGGAAGCGACGGCTAGCCCGTCCGCCGCGCCGGCGGCGACGCGACACGAGGTCAGCGGCGTAACCTGACCGGGTCCTCGGCGGCGAAGACGAGGCCGGGGGTCGGAAGGAAGAAAAAAAAAAGAAAACGCGGTAACGAGAAGCGGTTCGATTGCGGGAGGACGAACCGATTGCGAGCGTGAAGAGGCGGGCAGACGCGGGCGTCGAGGGAGCGCGTCTAAAAGGCGGGCGGTGCGGCGGCGGCGGCAGACATTCGAGGACGCGCCAGCCGTGTAGAGTCGACCTTGCACCGGCAATAAGGGAGCCAACCGTTGGCAGAAAGGAGCGCCGTCAACATCCCTTCCAGGCGGTCCACCTATGTCGTTCGGCCGCGACCCTACGTGAATAGCGCTTGTGCGGCGGTTGCCGGCGGGCGAGCGAAGGAAGGAAATAAGGCGGGCGGGCGGGCAAACGCGTGCGTCGAAAGGGTCGGGCGAACGCAGCGGCGTCTGAAAGGCGGGCGAAGGCGTGCGTCCAAAGATGCGGGTAGAACGCAGCGTCTAATAGGCGGGCGTGAAGAAGCGGACGTCCAGAGGCGGGCGAAGGCGGGCGAAGGCGGACGAAGGCGAGCTTCAAAAGGCGGGCGAAGGCGAGCTTCAAAAGGCGGGCGAAGGCGGGCAAACGCGGGCGTCAACGGGCGGGCGAACGCAGCGTCTGAAAGGCGGGCGGTTCGGCGGCGGAAATTCGAGGACGCGCCGGCCGTGTAGAATCGATCTTGCACCGGCAAACGGGGAGCTAACCGTCATCAGGAAAGGAGCTACGAGGACATCCTTCCGAGACGCTAACCTATGCCGATCAACCACAACCCTACATATTAGTCTGGACCCCCTTGGGGTGCGACGGTCACCTAGAGGCGTGACTATCCCGCCGGGGCCGATCCGTTTGCTTACGGTCCGAGCACCTCCTTGTTCACGGGTCGGACCACGTCGCTGTTTTTACCCGGTGCATATCGCCACGCACTCCCGGCGACTGACGGCATCGATCGCGCCTACGTCCACGCGTACGCGGGCGAGAGCGCGAGTTTCGCTCGAGTCCCACCAGAGCCTCGCGGTGGCGCGGCGGAGCCGAGGGCGAAGGCGGTAGAAAGCGGGCGAATGCCCGCCGCAATCGGCCGTTGCCTGCACCGGCCTCACTTTGTCATCTTTCGGGAATTTACGGGACGGACCGCGTCGCCGCATCGAACGCCCCCGCACGTCGCGACATCGGTCGCGGCTACGTCCACGCGTACGCGGGCGAGACCGCACGCTCGAGTTCGTGCTTTCGATTTCACGGACGGTAGGGCGGCGGAGACGCGGGCGACCGGCGCACGCCTTCCGCCGCTACCTCGTGCTAGCCGCAGTTTGTCATCTTTCGGGATTTTTACGGGACGGACCACGTACTCCTATCGAGCGCCGGTATCTCGCGAACGCCTTCCGGCACCGGTGGCGGCTTACGTCCACGCGTACGGGGGTCGAACCGCGAGCTTAGGTTCGTTCTTTCGATTTCGGGCACGTCAGGGCGGCGGAGCAACGGGCGACCGTGCTAGCCGCAGTTTGCCATCTTTCGTGTTTTCACGGGACGCACCACGTCGCCGTATCGACGGCGTGCATCTCGTGAACGCCTTCCGGCATCGGTGGCGGCTACGTCCACGCGTACGGGGGTCGGACCGCGAGCTTAGCTTCGTTCTTTCGATTTCGGGCACGTCAGGGCGGCGGAGCAACGGGCGACCGTGCTTGCCGCGGTTTGCCATCTTTCGTGTTTTTACGGGACGGACCGCGTCGCCGTGTCGACGTCGTGCATCTCGTGAACGCCTTCCGGCATCGGTGGCGGCTACGTCCACGCGTCCGTGGGCCGTACCGCGAGCGTGGGTTCGTTCTTTCGGTTTCGGGCACGGTCGCGCGGCGGAGGAACGGGCGACCGGCGCGGGCCTTCCGCTAACGGCCCCGCGGCTCGCGGACGAACGGGTGAAAGCGAGGCGGCGCGAAGGCGGCGGCCGTCCGCCGGGCTGACGGCGTCGCATGCTGACGTCTCTGGCGTCCTGCCGAACGGTCCCCGAGGCATGAAACCTGCCGACTGCAAGCCCTCAATATAGTCTTGACCCCCTTGGGGTGCGACGGTCACCTAGAGGCGTGACTATCCAGCCGGGGCCGATCCGTTTGCTTACGGTCCGAGCACCTCCTTAACTCACGGGTCGGACCACGTCGCTGTCTTTACCCGGTGCATATCGCCACGCCCTCCCGGCGAATGACGGCATCGATCGCGCCTACGTCCACGCGTACGCGGGCGAGAGCGCGAGTTTCGCTCGAGTCCCGCTAGAGCCTCGCGGTAGCGCGGCGGAGCTGCGGGCGAAGGCGGTAGAAGGCGGGCGCATGCCCGCCGCAATCGGCCGTTGCCTGCACCGGCCGCACTTTGTCATCTTTCGGGAATTTACGGGGCGGACCGCGTCGCCGCATCGAACAACCCCCGCACGTCGCGACATCGGTCGCGGCTACGTCCACGCGTACGCGGGCGACACCGCACGCTCGAGTTCGGGCTTTCGATTTCACGCACGGTAGGGCGGCGGAGACGCGGGCGACCGGCGCACGCCTTCCGCCGCTACCTCGTGCTGGCCGCGGTTTGTCATCTTTCGGGATTTTACGGGACGGACCACGTACTCCTATCGAGCGCCGGTATCTCGTGAACGCCTTCCGGCACCGGTGGCGGCTACGTCCACGCGTACGGGGGTCGCACCGCGAGCTTAGGTTCGTTCTTTCGAATTTCGGGCACGTCTGGGCGGCGGAGCAACGGGCGACCGTGCTAGCCGCAGTTTGCCATCTTTCGTGTTTTCACGGGACGCACCACGTCGCCGTGCATCTCGCGAACGCCTTCCGGCATCGGTCGCGGCTACGTCCACGCGTACGTGGGCGAGACCGCACGCTCGAGTTCGTTCTTTCGATTTCGGGCACGCTAGGGCGGCGGAGCAACGGGCGACCGCGCTAGCCGCAGTTTGCCATCTTTCGGGTTTTTACGGGACGGACCGCGTCGCCGTATCGACGGCGTGCATCTCGTGAACGCCCTTCCAACATCGGTGGCGGCTACGTCCACGCGTCCGTGGGCCGTACCGCGAGCGTGGGTTCGTTCTTTCGGTTTCGGGCACGGTAGCGCGGCGGAGGAACGGGCGACCGGCGCGGGCCTGCCGCCAACGGCCCCGCGGCTCGCGGACGAACGGGAGAAAGCGAGGCGGCGCGAAGGCGGCGGCCGCCCGCCGGGCTGACGGCGTCGCAGGCTGACTTCTCTGGCGTCCTGCCGAACGGTCCCCGAGGCATGAAACCTGCCGACTGCAAGCCCTCAATATAGTCTTGACCCCCTCGGGGTGCGACGGTCACCTAGAGGCGTGACTATCCAGCCGGGGCCGATCCGTTTGACTTACGGTCCGAGCACCTCCCTAACTCACGGGTCGGACCGCGTCGCTGTTTTTGCCCGGTGCATATCGCCACGCACTCCCGGCGACTGACGGCATCGATCGCGCCTACGTCCACGTGTACGTGGGCGAGAGCGCCTGCTTAGCTCGAGCCCCACTTCGGCCTCGCGGTAGCGCGGCGGAGGCGCGGGCGAAGGCGCGGGCGAAGGCCCGCCGCTACCGGCTCCGGCCGCAGTTTGTCATCTTTCGGAATTTACGAGACGGACCACGTCGCCGTATCGAACGCCCGTACCTCGCAACATCGGTCGCGGCTAGGTCCACGCACGCGTACGTGGCCGACGCCGCCCGCTTAGTTTCGTGCTTTCGATTCCACGCACGGTTCGGCGGCGGAGACGCGGGCGACCGGCGCAGGCCTTGCGCAGGCCTGCCGCTACATCGCGCTAGCCGCAGTTTTCGTCATCTTTCGGGATTTTACGGGACGGACCGCGTCGCCGTATCGAGCGCGTTCATCTCGTGAACGCCTTCCGGCATCGCTGGCGGCTACGCCCGCGCGTACGTGGGCCGTCACGCGAGCTTGGCTTCGTTCTTTCGATTTCGGGCACGGTAGCGCGGCGGAGCAACGGGCGACAGGCGCGGGCCTGCCGCTAACGGCCAGAGGGGGGCGTGGAGGAACGGGAGGAAAGCGAGGCGGCGCGAAGGCGGCGGCGGCCCGCCGGGCTGACGGCGTCGTAGGCTGACGTCTCTGCCATCCTGCCGAACGGTCCCCGAGGCATGAAACCTGCCGACTGCAAGCCCTCAATATAGTCTTGACCCCCTCGGGGTGCGACGGTCACCTAGAGGCGTGACTGTCCAGCCGGGGCCGATCCGTTTGCTTACGGTCCGAGCACCTCCTGACTCGCGGGTCGGACCACGTCGCTGTTTCGCCCGGTGCATATCGCCACGCACTCCCGGCGACTGACGGCATCGATCGCGCCTACGTCCACGCGTACGTGGGCGAGAGCGCACGTTTCGCTCGAGCCCCGCTTGAACCTCGCGGTCGCGCGGACTGCGGGGAGGGGACGGGTAGAAGGCGTAGAAGGCGGCGCATGGCCGCCGCTATCGGCCGTTGCATGCACCGGCCGCAGTTTGTCATCTTTCGGGAATTTACGGGACGGACCGCGTCGCCGCATCGATCGCCCGCACCTCGCGACATCGGTCGCGGCTACGTCCACGCGTACGTGGGCGAGACCGCACGCTCGAGTTCGTTCTTTCGATTTCGGGCACGTTAGGGCGGCGGAGCAAAGGGCGAACGCGCTAGCCGCAGTTTGCCATCTTTCGGGTTTTTACGGGACGGACCGCGTCGCCGTATCGACGGCGTGCATCTCGTGAACGCCCTTCCAACATCGGTGGCGGCTACGTCCACGCGTCCGTGGGCCGTACCGCGAGCGTGGGTTCGTTCTTTCGGTTTCGGGTACGGTAGCGCGGCGGAGGAACGGGCGACAGGCGCGGGCCTGCCGCCAACGGCCCCGCGGCTCGCGGACGAACGGGAGAAAGCGAGGTGGCGCGAAGGCGGCGGCCGCCTACGTCCACGTGTACGTGGGCGAGAGCGCAAGCTTCGCTCGAGCCCCCACTTCGGCCTCGCGGTAGCGCGTCGGAGGCGCGGGCGCAGGCCCGCCGCTACCGGCACCGGCCGCAGTTTGTCATCTTTCGGGAATTTACGAGACGGACCACGTCCCCGTATCGAACGCCTGTACCTCGCAGCATCGGTCGCGGCTAGGTCCGCGCGTACGTGGCCGAAACCGCCCGCTTAGTTTCGTGCTTTCGATTTCACGCACGGTTCGGCGGCGGAGACGCGGGCGATCGGCGCAGGCCTTGCGCAGGCCTGCCGCTACATAGCGCTAGCCGCAGTTTGTCATCTTTCGGGACTTTACGGGACGGACCGCGTCGTCGCCGTATCGAGCGCGTGCATCTCGCGAACGCCTTCCGGCATCGGTGGCGGCTACGTGCACGCGTCCGTGGGCCGGACCGCGAGCTTGGGTTCGTTCTTTCGGTTTCGGGAGAACTCTCTCAAGTGAAATCGCCGCTTCGATGCGCGTGGATAACACACGGACACACACACTCGTGGTCTTCGTCGTAACTCAGACTTACTCCCCGGCAATCGACCGGCCGCATAACTCTTTCGACTCGTGCACTCGACCGAGAACTCTCTCAAGTGAAATCGCCGCTTCGATGCGCGTGGATAACACACGGACACACACACTCGTGGTCTTCGTCGTAACTCAGACTTACTCCCCGGCAATCGACCGGCCGCATAACTCTTTCGACTCGTGCACTCGACCGAGAACTCTCTCAAGTGAAATCGCCGCTTCGATGCGCGTGGATACACACACGGACACACACACTCGTGGTCTTCGTCGTAACTCAGACTTACTCCCCGGCAATCGACCGGCCGCATAACTCTTTCGACTCGTGCACTCGACCGAGAACTCTCTCAAGTGAAATCGCGCCTCGTCGATGCGCGTGGATAACACACGGACACACACACTCGTGGTCTTCGTCGTAACTCAGACTTACTCCCCGGCAATCGACCGGCCGCATAACTCTTTCGACTCGTGCACTCGACCGAGAACTCTCTCAAGTGAAATCGCCGCTTCGATGCGCGTGGATAACACACGGACACACACACACTCGTGGTCTTCGTCGTAACTCAGACTTACTCCCCGGCAATCGACCGGCCGCATAACTCTTTCGACTCGTGCACTCGACCGAGAACTCTCTCAAGTGAAATCGCCGCTTCGATGCGCGTGGATAACACACGGACACACACACTCGTGGTCTTCGTCGTA
>NC_042999.1:31988740-32023740 GCF_006345805.1 Octopus sinensis | reverse complement strand
TTTCGAAAGGCACAATTTACCAAAATCCGATTGAATAATGAGACCATATTGTGTCTTTCTCTTCAGGAAGAAATAGGAAATCCGTTGGAAAAAACAAAAACAGAACAGAGGCGGAGCAACACAAATCGAACTAGGCTCCTAAGTTTGGCCATGGGCTCTTAGGAGCCTAGTTCGATTTGTTTTGCTCCGCCTCTGTTCTGTTTTTGTTTTTTCCAACGGATTTCCTATTTCTTCCTGAAGAGAAAGACACAATATGGTCTCATTATTCAATCGGATTTTGGTAAATTGTGCCTTTCGAAACACGTGTAGAATGAAATAAAACGATTTCTGTTCAATCTTCGTTCAGCTCCATTTCTTCAGTTCACTAATAATATATATATATATATATATATATATATATATGTATGTGTGTGTGTATGTCTCCAACCAATGCTTGATACCGATGTTGGTGTGTTTGTGTTCCCGTAATTAGAGTTTCGTTGAAACAGACCAACAGAATAAGAGCCAAATCCCAATGAACCCACGACAAATATTTCAACGTGGTATCCCGGTATGAAAGATAAATGTGTACCGCGTATACATTGCCAATATGTATGCATTCAAAACATGAATGATTTTTTTGTAGACCGAGACCCTGTAGACTAACAGTGTGCAGATTGACAATATTTCGACGGTGACGGTTTAGCCTGTCTATAATTTCATTTAGAAAACAAACATTCTAAAACACTATATCAAACATAATTATATACAGACATCAGATTATACACGCTCCCTGTAGGATTATATATTTATATGAATGTAACACAGATATATTTATCCGTAAACGAAGCGTTGAAATGTGATGAAAATACAGCGAGAAAGACATTGTCAATTGTTTTGAGATCTGGCATAACTTGAAAGGCAATCAAGATACGGATTGGTAAGAGTAATATTCTATAAAAATGGAGATTGAGAAATGAGCCAAATCTACCGAGGACAAAAGCTTCTCATCAAATATTGTTACTTACAGTATTTAAGGCTGATGTGTGTGCGTGTGTGAAGGAAAAGCCATAAAAAATTCGCAATATATTTGAGATTGTGTGAATATGTACATACGTATGTATGCATTCGTACATATGTATGCATTAACACACACACACACACACACACACACACAAACACACACACATACACACACATATACACAAAAACACATACATTTATATAGTTATGCACTTACAAAAGAATATCCGATTCGAATAAAAGCTTTATATTACTGGCAATCTCAGCTAAAATATTGCCTGTTACAATTCACTAGATTTCATTTTCGAAAGTACATTTATTGTAGGCTTGCCAATATTATTTTTTAAAGTAACGTTGTTGTTCATTCAGTCAAAAGTGCTATGGGTGCTTACACTTTATAAATTAAGTGACGTGTAAACGTGAATTACGGGGTGGGAGGTCAAATTTATAGCAACTGTATGACTCATTCAACAAGAACCTATATAGTCGAAACTTAATTTGAACCAAAATATAACAAAATAACATATTCTTATATCACACACACACACACACACACACACACACACACACACACACACACACACACACACACACATATATATATATATATATATAGGTGGTTTTACCAATCAGTTTCGTGCAAGGCGCACAATGGAATGCCAGGCAACACAATCCGATTATATAACCCCCATGCTCATCAGAGTTAGCTGACATAGAAGGGAATATGGCAACTGCTCTGTAGAGAGCAGTCGTCACATTCACGTCCGCATCGGTCCTGACGAGCGTAGAGTAAGACTCGGACAGTCACGTAACCCTCTATTGCAATTCCTGTGCGAAACCGATCGGTATACATACACACACACATATGTATATATGTATATATATATATATATATATATATACGTATGACATCCTATAGAGGACAGTACCACTGACGTTTATAACCCCAGGATAACATTTCCTTCAGGTGGTTAGCCACACGCATTCTGTGTCCTACTAGAATTTACAAAGAGAGATTATCGCTCTATCTCTAGCCTTATGTGATTCGCACGGACTCGAGTTTCTGGATGGATACCCATCCTCAACGTATGTTAACTACCAGCTAGTGGAGGAAGCTCATTCCACTCGCAAATTATTATACATATTTCAAGCGACTCACTGGTGGCAATGTTTTATCTGAGTAGCACTGTCCTGTATAGGACGTCACAATTAGTTGGCAAATATATGTTACGATTCTTTTTCTAGCTCCACAGATCACATTGCTTCATTCTCTTCACTTTCTCTCCTCTTTTACCTCTCTTGTAACTTAATCTATGTCACTTTCCTTTCTCTTTCTTTCTTCCTCGTCCCTCCCTAATTTTTCAATCCATCTGCTCCTAACTCTCTCCTCTCCTTCTACGTGATAGATGCTTCGCCAAGAATGACCTTTCTTTCTTGGTTCGACTGCCATCAGGTTAGCCTCTCTTATATTCCTTCCCATGAGTAACATATGTTATCTTTCTGTCTTAAGGCTTCACTCCTCACACCTGTTCTTAATGTCTTGTTTGTACTTGTAATTGCGTACAATTTTCCAGTTTTCTTTACGTCCTTGTTTTTGTATAAATCGGCTTGCTTTCTTCCGAAGAATCAAGTGCTCACTGCTAAGGTTTCATTGGGGTCAGCCAGATTGGTTTCGATTGTAACCGGCCGAAACTGCAAGGACGATGTGGAACTCGACCCACGAGAGAAAGCTCCGAATGACCCATCCTTGTTTTTTCCTATCCTTCTTTGTTTCGTCTAACTGTCCGGATATTTTTCTGTCACCGCTTCCACTTTTTGTTGTGTTTATATATATATATATATATACTAGCAGCATAGCCCGACGTTGCCCGGGTATGTAAGAGTCCCTAGTAGGCAACGGCTAATCCCAATCTAGTTCTTTCCCTCTAGGGAACGAAGGCGCATGTGTAGGTTGCAATGTCTTCTCTTCACTCGAATACTTCTGTGTATACGATGTTCCTAGCTGTCCCTTTGGGCGATAAAAAGGTCGAGTTGTGTCCCCTAGACAGAAAATGTGTTGCATATAAAAAGCTTAGATTCTCGACCCCATGTCGAATTTATCGATTTTTTCAGAACTGGGGGAACTTTTCAAAATTTTCGCTGCGTCAGTTTTGAATTATGACATTGGGCTATGTGTGTGTCAAGTTTCATCAGAATCGGTTGAAAGCCGTGGTCTGGGTGAGGGTACAACCTGACAGACACACAGACACACAGACAGACAAACTGCCGTTTATATATATATATATATATATATATATATATATATATATATATATATATATATATATATATATATAATATATATATATATAGTATTATTAGTGAATTGAAGAAAGTGAGTTGAACGAAGATTGAACAGAATTCCGTTTATTGCATTCTACACATGTTTCAAAAGCCACAATTTTCCAAATTCTGATTAAATAAGGATCCCATATTGTGGCTTTCTCTTCAGGAAAAAAAAAACTTTTGATTAATCTGCAACAAGATTATTCATCTTTCTATTTTACCAAATATATATATATATATATATATATATATATATATATATATATATATATATATATATATATAACTTATAAATAAGGGCAAACGAAAACATTTCTAATGCCAAATATGCCGAAAATTGGAGATATTGACCATTTACCATATAATTTTTTTTCCCAGTAAATGGACAATATGTCCAATTTTTCTGCATATTTGGATTACAAATTTTTTCGTTTGCCCTTATTTATAAGTTGTTTATAATTTAACCTTTAAATGTTATTTTTTAATATGCTGGCCATTGATAACATTTTTTTCGAAAAAAAATTATCCTACATTATATATATATATATATATATGTTGGCCGTCTACTCGTGACCGGAGAAGACCATTGTTAACCTTCAGGAACATTGTGAGTTTTAGGACTAGCTTATATTTTGAATTTGCGGCTCCGCTGGTGGCTAATGTGCTGTGCTATTGACAAGCACACACAACTGCAAACATTACAAACCAAGCTTTTCCCATTCAATACACCAGCAGTGCGCTTTCGAGAATCACGCCTAATTTCTTCTTCTACAATACAAGCTCTCAAAAGTGTTGACCCGTTCCTTAACCTGCCTCTTTCATCTGTGGCGATGAACTGCATTGTTCTACCAGTCATTCTCCTGCATAACACAGCCTTTAATGAGGACTTAACACATACCTTAAATCACAGTTTTGGCTCCTGCCGTGGTTTCTTTTCAGTGGTTTCTTTCCACATCACCAAGCTTCCAAATTTGTTTTAATAACCAGAATAACGTTTTGTTTTCAGATATATTTGTGAGTGTTGTGAGTGTTGTAAAATCTGCGAAATCTTCATGCTTATAAAAACACATTTCAGCATTTTAGTGAAAATCGTTAATGCTGTATAAACCGCAAATCCCTTTGATGAAAATAAAAATGCAGAGAGTGGTAATTGAAAATGAAAGCTGTTGTTTGTTGGACATTAAGGCGGCGATCAAACTAAACACTTTCAAAATCGACGCGTTTCATAAAAGTTATAATAAATAGGTAGATAAATAGATACACAGATATATTGACTGACAAGCAAGGAGACAGAGAGATAGACATACGGTCAGTTCAATAAATAGTTAGTTAGTTAGCTAGGTAGATAGATAGATAGATAGATAGATAGATAGATAGATAGATAGATAGATAGATAGATATATAGATAGATAGATAGATAGATAGATAAATAGATAGATATGTAGGTATATTGATAGGCAGACAGAAAGAGATCTAGAAGATGCACTATTTGATATAATTTCGATGTGTACTGTTCAAAAAGTTTATGGAAACATAACAAAATTGAATTGTAAATTTTCAACAATAGCTTTAAATATGTATAATTTCAAATACATTTCAAAATTTGCAAGATATATTTAGCTCTGTAAACATCTATGGAAAATCTACACAGCAATATCTTAAAAGAACTAACTTTCATATAGACAGTCAACAATTGCATAAACACGAAAAACAATGAGTAGAAAAGCATTTGATTCTGAGTTCTGTCATGATTTTCTTATTGAAATTATTGCAATTGAATTTGGTTTTCTGGGTATAGAACGAACACATATATGATAAACAAGAGAAATATTATTTCGCTCGGATTAAAAATTTAAATAATTGCACAGCATATTTTATACAAATATGATTGAATATATATCAAAACTGTTGTCAATACATTATTTTTACACAAATATGCAGTCATAACTATACATATATGGATTTGTTAACACATTTCTATCTATCAATAAATCTACCTATATGTCTAGCAAACTATCAATTTCTGTGTGTATTATGTACATATGTATGTCTGCATATATATATATATTCTTACACATACACACACACACACACACACACTCATACACACACACACACACACACACACCACACACACACATATATATATATATTATATATATATATATAATATATATATAACATAAGTGACTAAAGCCATCTGAATATGGCTAGGGACAGGGCAGGGTGGTGGGGGTGTTACTGTTGCATTTAGCCCCAGGCGAACATCGACGTCACCAGATAGGCCCGACACCGTCACGGTGTCCTTTAACCTGCAAAGGGAGGTAATTCCCCGATGAAGCGGAAACCACACACGGACCGTGGTTTCAAGGTGTATTGCCTATCGTCGGCGTGTGGATGAATTACCTCCCTTTGCAGGTTAAAGGACACCGTGACGGTGTCGGGCCTATCTGGTGACGTCGATGTTCGCCTGGGGCTAAATGCAACAGTAACACCCCCACCACCCTGCCCTGTCCCTAGCCATATTCAGATGGCTTTAGTCCCTTATGTTATCGAGCAGTTACTGTCTATATCTCTTTTAGAGAATTATTATTGCTATATATATATATATATATATATATATATATATGCTGACAGAAACGTTAGCGCGCCAGGCGAAATGCTTAGCGGTATTTCTTCTGTCGTACGTTCTGAGTTCAAATTCTGCCGAGGTCGACTTTACCTTCCCCCTTTCGGGGTCGATAAATAAGGTACCAGTTTCGCACTGGGGGCGTGTAATCGACTTACTCCCTTTGTTTGTCCTTGTTTGTCCCCTCTATGTTTAGCCCCTTGTGGGCAGTAAACAAATATATATATAGCAATAATAAATCTCTGAACGAGATGTATATATATATATAAACACATACATCTGTAGAAATACACACACACACACACATACACACAGGCACATTCCTCATGTATTTTGTTTAAGATATTACTGTAGAATGCATATATATATATATGGTGCCCCAGCATGGCCACAGCTCATTAGCTGAAACTGGAAAAATCAAAATCAAAAATATCTATATATCTATACATATATTAATATTTTTCTCTATTTCCTTTCCTGCGCTTCAAACAGTAGAATGCGGGCATTTTGGGGTACCACCTTCAAGGAATCTTCGGGAATGAATATACCCTTCTACATTTATTAAAGGCTAGTACTTACTCTATAAATAGATTTTTCTGATTCGTTAATTTACGAGCACGGAAGCACAACATCACTCGTTGTCTAGCGGTTTTGGGGGCAAGAAGTAGACAGAAGCACACACACACGCACGCACGCATGCACACATAAGCGCACGCACGCACACTCAGACATGTCTTTCATACATATATATATATATATATGATGCACTTCTTTAAATTTCCGTGTACCATATCTACTCACAAGACAATATACGGTCCGAGGCTATAGTAGACAACACCTACCCAATCTGCCACGGAGTGGGACTGTGTGGTAAGAAACTTGCTTCCCAATCACATTGTTCCAGATGCAGTTCCTTTCAGCGTGAAAGCTTGAACAAGTATCTTCAACTATAGCCTCGGGCCGACCAATCCCTTGTGAGTGGATTTAGAAGACAGAAACTGAAAAGAAGCCCGTAACATATATATATATATATATATATATATACATATATATGCGCGTGTGGTGTTGTGTGAATGCGTGTGTTTATGTGTGTGTCTTTGTATCTCTGCTTGGTCCCCCGCCACCATTGCTAGACAACCGATGTTGGTGTGTTTACGTTCCCGTAATTTGGCGGGGAAAGAACGATAGAAGAAATACCAGACTTACAAATCGTAAGTACTGGGGTCGATTTCTTCGACTAAAAGGCTGTGCTTAAGCACGCCTCAGTCAGATGACTGAAAGAAGTAAAAGTATAAAAGAATAACAGAATATATGTACATGCACCTACAAAAGAATATATGTACACACACTTACAAACATAGCGGAAAGGTTTCTTGTTGAAAGTACTTTGCTCCAAATTTTTATCGTTTTGTGGAGATATATTATTTTGGGGAGTAATATTTTAAATTATAAATTCATACATAGTAAGGCATTAACTTATTTTCTCCTTGCATCACGTTCGTAGATGATACGGAAAAAAAAATTATAATAATGTTATTGATTGCCTAATAACCCCTATTTCTCTAATAACATTAAAGTATCTCATCATAAATAGTTTACTTACATTTCCGACGAGTTATTAATTTTTTTATCCACGTTGACCAACGTAATGTAGAGATAGTTTCTTCTGCGATTGTCGGTTATTTTTCAGCAGATTAGGGTCAGAAACTTAAAATAAACTGCATTCACATGAGTTTCACCAGCAGCAGTGTGCAACAATCGAACTTGCAAACATTCACTCATAGCTCTTCATACGCGCATATACTCATGTATCTAATTATCAATGCTTCTAAGTATGTATGCAAATACGCACTCACAGAGAGGGAGAGAGCGAGAGAGAGAGAGAGAGAGAGAGTGTGTGTGGTACGGGTTAGATAGATCGATAAGATAACATTTCAGCATGGGCAAAATATTAATATTGTTCTTTTTTATCTTTTTAGAATTGCTTCAAGCGCAGATTTGTCTGTTTCTGTATCTGCTTAGTTGCACCGGTTTCTAGGGGATTTTTAAAAAAGAAATTTTTACAATGTAATTTTGCATGCATTCCTAGCTTATACAAAGCATAACTGACGTTAGAGTAGCTTCTTTACGCAAAACAGTTCTCCAAGAATATATTTCTCAATATGTTTCTCAATCGATAGCCCTAACACGTTTACGAACATCGAAAATTGAAGCTGCATTTACTTAGTAAATTATGACCATGAAACGAATATATAAACTTAATATTCTTCAGCTTCGTTTAATTTGCATAGTTATACCCATATGTAAATAAATTCAATACGTGTACACTTCTGTGTGTGTGTGTGTGTGTGTGTGTGTGTGTGTGTGTGTGAATATGTTTGAATGTATGAGTGTGTGCATGTATATATATATGTATATTTGTATGTAAGTATGTATGTGCGTGTTAATGTGAGTGTGTGCGAGCGCAAATGAGCTTCAGTGGAAAAGTTTATGAGATATCAATACATCGATGATATAGTTCGGCTGATATTCCCGAATGGTCAGAGTGACAAGAGAACCTATGATTGAATATAAATAAAAATTCTAACTAGGCAGCTAATTATACGAGTTTTCAAGTACGCCAGATGTGTCTGTTTCGATTTGATAATTAAAATGTATTTCTCTATTGACAGGTTTTTTTTATAAATTACATTTGACTATGAGTGATACGAAAATTTTGAAGTGAACTCGATAACAAAGGCGTCTGACATAAAATATCTGAAAATTGGTGTTTGTCGAAAATACTTTGATTATACATCATATATTAAGGAGACTCCATTCTAAACGTTTAGAACTTGACTACATATATATAGTCTCTCTGTATGGGCTAAGAAGGACAATTTTTGAAGCAATGGAATCAAACAGTCTTTCCCGAGGAAAACATTATATATCCTTCGATGCTAAGTTCAGAAATTTCAGAAATATCAAGGAAAATATTAGGGTTATTTTTAGTTGCATAAATTATAGTCGCGAAATTGTCAACTTGCATACTATTCTTTTCTGTTATGGGCAGAAAGGCTGCAGTTCTGGAGAAGACTGCTTGACGGTTACTCATTTTATCGATCACGAAGCGGCGAAAGGTAAAGTCGATCTCGGTGTAATTTGAACGCTGAATGTAAGGACAGACGAAATCTCGTTATGCACTTTGGCGGACGTGCTAAGGATTCTGCCAGCTTGTCACCTTTCTGACTTACATAAAACCATTTACTGGTCTAGGATTTTATGGATATAGGGAAATATGCACTACATACCATCAACATATGAATCTTGTATATATGTTTCTTATATATATCATTTGGTAGACATAGAACAAGACGAAATTAAAACTCGAGATAATATATGCTATGACCAATCAGGTATAGCCATACACAGTTGTTTACATCGGTCTTCTCAGAAATGTTTACGATTCTCTAATACCATAGCAGTAGAATGTATATCCAAGAATACAACATTATTACTTCGGCCAATAAAGCAAGATATTATAACTAACTGCAAAACATATCCGGGGAGTCCGTTCAGGTAAGTTATGAAGCAAATACCTGGTAGGATAAGCCTCCAGTCATCGACTCCTGGAAGAAGTTCAACAAAGTATATGTTAATGATAAAATAACTGAGAATTGGCCGAACAAAACACCCTCAAATTTGACTGATACTTAGAAGAGATTTTGGCAAAAGGCAGGCATGAATGTACGTGTTTTCAACAAGTAGAGACCCAACAGTTGAGCTGATGGAGCTAAATCATGTTCAAGTTGTGAATATAGACGTGAATCCTGAAGGTCCATACACTCGAATTTAATAGATTGCAACGTATAATGCAAACATTGTGGCGCCTATAATGGGGGGTGGTAGCAGTTTATTTCCGGTTGCTAACTACGCTAAAGTGAAGCGATGATAGAATTTCTAGAGACGCTTGCAAGTAGCTTCGTTGTTTCACTAAATTGTAAAAGATGAGGAAACAGATAAACAGTAATGTTATATTTTATTGGCTGGATCAATATCTTCCCCTCTTATCTCTGTCTTATCTCTGCTCCGTACCACATTTGTGTATGAGTGATTATGCGGGGGTGCATATCATGACAGTCATTGAAGCGTGTGGTGTGGCAGTTTTAAGGGCGTGAGATTTTCCATCCCGTCATTCATTTCTTTCATGTTTCTTTAAACATCACATTTAATTGTTTTTATGTAGCTGCAAATGTATGTAAGGGCAGGCATGGTTCTTTGTGTTTTGCAAATGGCTCTACTGGACTTACGTGATTAAATATTGACGGATTAATGAAAGCATAAAAATACTGCTTATAAACATTTTCTAAACGCTGTGCACACAGCATCAATAAATTAGGCATCAAGCTGGCTTGAGTACCGAAGAGGAATGTATATGTACATGTATATATATATGTATATATATATATATATATATATATATATATGTTGTGTGTGTGTGTGTGTGTGTGTGTGTGTGTGTGTGTGTGTGTGTGTGTATGTATGTATATGTGTATGTATGTATGTATAAATATATATATATACATATATAAATGGAGTAAAACGCAGGCATAATTCAAATATTTTTACTTCCGACACATATGTGTACACCTGTAAGTGTGTGTGTGTGTGTGTGTATGTGTGTGTGTGTGTGTGTCTATATGCATGTTCATATAATGCCTGATTGGTCATAACATATCATATCTCGAGTTTTAACATACATATATATATATATATATATATTATATATATATATATATATATATTAAATGTGTTTACGGGAATTGGTTTTAATATGCAAATAAAGCTCTTTTCCATTATGTCGGCCGCACTCAGATGATGGTGACTGGTGAAACAGGTTTTGGCTGAACCTATATACTGTAGGATAAATATAACGATAACAATAATTCTTGTATGGAGTTTATAAATATTGTAATCTAACCGATGCTCACGGATACTACGGACCAGACTTATCCAAGGAATAACGGGAGATAAGTGAGGAGATTTTTGGAAACACGAGTTGCGATGCATTGAAATATCGATAATTTCTATCCAAAGATTATTTTCATTATTTTCATTGTTTATATTTGACCACATCTTGTTTGTTGTTAACACACAGTTTCGGCTAATATACTCTCCAGCCTTCATCAGGTGTCTTGTGGAAATTTCAAACCTGTGTTCTCATTCCTAAGGTATTTTTCGACGTTGTTGTTGTTGTTGTTATTGTTGTTGTTGTTATTATTATTATTATTATTATTATTATTATTATTATTATTATTATTATTATTATTATTATTATTATTATTATTATTATTATATAGGTCACTGAATGGAATATGATGAAGGCTGGAGGGTATATCAGCCGAAACGTTGTATTAAGAACAAACAAGATGAGGACAAATATCCGTCACGTATATAAATAATGTACATAATCTTCATCTCTTAAATATAGAATTGTATTACCAAAGATTTATATATATATATATATATATATATATATATATATATATATATATATACAGAGAGAGAGAGAGAGAGAGAGAGAGAGAGAGAGAGGGAGAGACAGATAAACTGATTAGAAGAATAAACGTGAATTCAAAATTCTATTCAGATAACAATAAAGCACACATTCTACCATACTCTATGGTAGAATCACCAATTAAAGATGTGATTTTTCTCCATTCGCATTTTTGTTCTTGCTATGTAATAAATTTTGGGTTAATCAAATCCACACCAATACACCATCATAATTAGGTCTCTCAGTAGAAGATTATTCTAATCTCTGGTAGTTTAGAATTGATTCTACTCATGGACGTGACTAGCTTTTCCATTACAGGCAGGGTTTCTAGAATTTCTTTGGAGAAAAAAATATTTCCTAGTTGTGTTCCCTCTAAGGGAAGCACTTGCCTGTCTTCAGGAAAAAGAAATCACCCTGTGCAAAATTGATGGTGCCTGTTACAGATAGGCTGAACACTTTGAATTTCATTATCAGATCTTTCCCGAAGTTCCCCATGACATGGCTCTTCGTAGGATTTCAGGTTGTCTGCACCAGTAGATCGTGTTACGTCCACGAAAATGCTGTTGCCGTTAGAGCGTCATTCTCCACTAGCCCCTGACAAGCCAGTTTCAGGTCGCTAAGTATATTAGAGAGCAAATTGCAATTGGGAAGTTGCATCTTGTCCTATCGCTTTGGCTTAAGAACATACACGCATGTGGTCTTAGCATCAAAGTAAATAATTGATGTGAAGTGTGAGATAACTGACACATCTATGAACGTTCCTGCGGAATGAAAGCTAGTTTGAACAGCTACATTCGTGGACATGATCGTACAATAGTCAAAGAAGAGAAGGTATCCTTCTCGCAAAAATTTACATCTAGCACACACCCATGCACATTCACACATACACTCTTACACACACAAAAATATACGCAGATATAGTGTTGTGGATTTCCACTTCGGCATCTGAAACTCAGCGTTTTAACTTGATTATTGAGTAATTTTACATCTTATTTGATATATATATATATATATATATATATATATATATATATATATATATTATATATACCTGTGTGTGTGTGTGTGTGTGCGTGTGTGTGTGTGGTGTGTGTGTGTGTGTTCATAAGCTCGTCTCCTTAAACATTCAGAATAAGTTTTCCATCGTTTTGACTTGACAGCCCTCATCGTTTGTTTTTACTGTTTTGTTCTCACTGTCCTGTCCTTGTTACCACTATCACCCTCCCGAAAAAAAATCCGAAATTTTATTTAATTTGCTTTGCGGGAAGGACTATTTCAACGAAGTCGCGTGTATGTCGCGTGAAATAGGGACAATTGAAGAAGGGGAATATTCTTTATGTGGTATGACTCGTTTCTCTGTTTGTATTTTTCGGTGTCCGAAAAAAAGTTCGTTTCTACGTTTTCATTTTTATGTTTTCGTTTCTCATTGTGCTCTACGTCATTTTGATGTCCTTTACACATATATGCGTGTATATATATATATATATATATATATATATATATATATATTATTAGTGAACGGAAGAAATGGAGTTGAACGAAGATTGTACAGAATTCCTTTTATTACATTCTACACATGTTTCAAAGGCCACAAATTTCCAAATTCTGATTAAATAAGGGTACCATATTGTGGCTTTCTCTTCAGGAAAAAACAGGAATTCCGTTGACAGAACAAAATAAAACAGAGGCGCAGCAACGCAATTCGAAAACGGGACGCTCCTTAAGAGCCCATGGCTGAACTGTTTATCAATGTACGTTGAAACCGGGGGTTGGTGCGTGAAGATATCTACAGGTCAGGCGGCGGTCAGATCTAGTAGGTGAGAGCAAGGGGTGTGGAGATGTTCTGTGTGACCAACACTAATGTTCTGAATAATTTAAGAATACTGGGTGTATTTTTGGGGGCGAGGCAAAAAACATACAAGCATACAAGCATGTATGTGTGTACTGGCCTATGTGTGCGCGGCCGTGTGCTGGCGAGGGGGCTACATAATGATCACTGCTGAAAAAACCTGTCAGGCGGCTGAAAGAATTTGTTGTGTTCGTGTGTTCGTCTAGGCCTGCTTGTCAAAATTTAACATCGTCAAAGAATCCTAAGGGTATATATAGTTCCAGCGTTTGCTTCCAAAAAAACACCCCAATCGCCTAATGGGAGTTATTTCCCCTTGCAAGGGTTATTCATATATTTCTTAAAAAGCTTTTTCAAAATTTATTTCCAAAGATTATTTTCATTTTAGTAGGGTAACAAGGTGTTAATTGTCTTAGGTGTCATTTATATGTAAGATAAGTATGACGCCGCCAATGGGGACATCGAAAAGCCGACTGTAAAAGACCGTTTACCAACCGGTCTCTGGCGAACAATATGTGGAAAAGCTCAGAGATACAAAGATCACACCGCCTTCTGCCCCTATCAAATGGGAGGGCCACCGACAAAATCGACCATTCCAGCCTAAAAACTGAATTCGCGTTCTTCAAACGCCATATAAGCTTGCTAAGTCCTGTAGCTTGGTATTTATTCACGTCGCGAAAAGTTGCGAAATGGTTCGAAATTCTCAAGGCCAATTTTGACGATGAGGCCCCGACATACGAGCAGACATCTGAATCCGTGTAAATCTTGCATTGGTAAACGGCATTTCTGATCTTGGAGTTACTCGACAAGAACCTTATTCTATTGGGATTAGCTTCTGATATTAAAACTGCGTTACTGTTACTATATTGATTGTGAGAACTGCGGCCGCTTACTACTTTATATTCCTCATTATCACTATTAATTAACGGACTAACCCCTGTGTCTTCCCTATCACTGAGAGCGCTGTAATTGCTAGTATCCGTGGACCTGCTATTGCCGGAAACGATGCTAAAGTTTCTATTAGGACTCTCTACATTAATGACCCGAACTGCGCTCACCTCACTATTACCATTACTAACGTTAATGACATCACCATTTCTTCTATCGCTAATCCTATTATTTAAGCCCTGATTGGTACTGAGATTATCAGTCACTGTACTGGCTCTTTTATCATTATTACTAATATTATTCCTACTGCGCGTTAAACTGGGATCGGACGGAGCTCCGCCTCCGGACAAAGGTGGTAGGGTCTTAATAAGCAGCCTATTATTATGGGAGGCGATTATCTGGGAAAGGTTTTTTGTGTTGGAGAAAGCTATCCTAACTTTATGTGAATTAACCGTGGAGTAATATTTGGAATTTCTGAGAAAGCCACAATATGGTACCCTTATTTAATCAGAATTTGGAAATTTGTGGCATTTTAAACATGTGTAGAATGTAATAAAAGGAATTCTGTACAATCTTCGTTCAACTCCATTTCTTCCATTCACTAATAATATTAAACTTCAATTATCCGCACCAACGCACGGTTGCAACACCAAATGGTCTTATCTCCAACCGTGCTTTATTCTGCTGTGATTTTTGCTACCCAGGTATCGGTTAAACTTTTGAATAATCTGTAACAAGAAAATTCATCCTCCTATTTCAACAAATATATATATATATATATATATATATATAGGTACGTACATATATGTATGTATATATGCATATATTTATATTATTACATATGCGTATATATACATATCTACCTACATTCATATATATATATATATAAATGTATGTATATATATATATATATGTATAAGAAAATAGTAAAGTGTGAAAAAACGACAGAAGGCTTAAATGTTAAAAAATATATATATTTGTGTCAAAATGTCTGGAGAATATTGGAAAAAATTTTTTTCCTTTCCTTCAAATGACATAATTTAAAAAATTTTTTAAGAAATTACCGGTTTCGCGTGTAGCTTTTCAAATTTCTTGTGACGTTATGTTTATATTGCATGGAATTATCGTTGTTTTTATTTCCAGGAGATTTCTAAATAAGGGGAGGTAGTGAGTGATTTTTTCCGGTGTAGGGGAGATAATCGCTTAAAATTTTTTTTTCCCTTTTCCTTGTTAATTTCTCTGTGTCAGTATGTTCGGATGGTTGAGTCTGGGTTTGTACTTTTCAATGAAGAATGTTTCCTTGTTCAGTCTCATTTGTGTTGATGATCCGAAAGCACATTGGTAAAATGGGAAGATTAAAAATTGTGGCAGTAGTTGCTTTGCGCATTTCTCAATGTGCTCACTAAAAGGTATCATTCTATATTCTGGGAATGCAATCTGTTGTCGATGCAGTGTGCATCTGCGCCTGAGTGATAGTCCCGTGGAACCCACGTAGTCTTGGTGGCAGCCCGAGCATTTAATAACATAAATTATGTTTTCAGAGGCACAAGTAAAGTTAGATTTGATCTTAAATTTCTGTCCCTCTTTAAAGAAGAATTCTGATCCTTCCAATAGGTTAGGACATGTTACACAGTTCGATCTACCACATTTTTTTACTTTTGCATCCGTAATTTTAGAAGACAATTTTGCCTTTGTGAGAATCTTTTTAAGTGATTTAGGCTGTTTGTAGCTTTTAATGATTTGGTGTATGTTTAGAATTTCCTTTAATTTTGGGTTTTTATGAAGTATTGGTAAATTCTGGGTGATGATGGTGAAGGCTTCTTTGTTTCTGGGGTTGTATGTAGATATGTAAGGTAGTATTTTCGGGGAAGGTGTGTTGTTGTGTTGAACTTTTCTTAAAGTTTCTATGTTGATTTCTGTTGCACATCTGATCCCATCCTCTATGAGTTGAGCTGGGTAATGTCTGTCAATTAGGGTGTTTTTGAGTTCTTGCAGTCTAAAGTTCCTGGTATTTTGTTCTGACACTATTGTGCATATCCTTCTTGCAAGGTTGAAGGGGATGTTTGTTTTAGTGTGTCTTGGGTGGCATGAATTAAAAAGAAGGTATTGTATGGCGTCTGTGGCTTTGTAAAAAATGTCTGTTTCTATTTTAAGGTTAATTTTTTTAATTAGTATATCCAAAAACGGGAGCTCCTTTTGGTTGTATTCCATTGTGAACTGTATATTTGGGTTTATGCTGTTCAATAGGTTTTTAAATTTTAGGAGTTTATCTAAGTTTTCATTCCAGAGAATGAAACAATCGTCTAGGAATCGTTTCCAATTCTCTTTTATGTATTGAGAGAGGGAGTTTCCAAAGATTGATAGAGATTCCTGGTAAATGATTATTTCCATGTATCCCATTGTTAAGTTCGCAATGACCGGTGCTGCCCTTGTACCCATAGCAATTCCGGATTTTTGACGGTAAAATGTATTGTCAAACATGAAGTGGTTATTGTGTAGGATGAATTCCATTGATTTAGTAATGACTTCCTTACTGATCCTTTTTGGTATTTCTTCCGGAAATTGGTCTAACCAGAATTGTATTGCCTCCAGTCCATAATTATGAGGAATACTGGTATACAAGTTGACTACATCAAATGAAACCAGGATTGTTTCTTCCTTGTTTTTTTTTGGGAGGTGGTTTAACATATCTAAGTCATCTCTGATATGGCTATCGATATGTTTAAGGAAGGGTTTCAAGAGGATGTCCATAAGTAGACATAGTCTGTGTGTTTCACAGGTTGGGCCAGCTACAATGGGTCGTAGTTTTAGGTCCCCCGGATTAGGTGTGTGTATGTATGTCTTTGGTGATTTTTTAATGGTTTCATTTATAATTTGACTTTTATGAATTTTTGGCAGACAATAGAAAAGGCTAGGTTTGCATTTAAAGTTTGTTAGGAAATCAATCTCTTTGGTTGTCAGTTCCTTTTCATGGGTTTTAATTAGTGAAGATAGAGTTTTCATTATTTTTTGTGGGGTGTAGTTGGTAATTCTTTCATAATGTAGGTCTTCATCAAGCAAGGAAATTACAAGATTTCTGTAGTATGATCTATCCATTATTACAACTGCATTTCCCTTGTCCGCTTCCTTAATGGTTATATCTTCATCATTTTGGATTTCTATCAGTTCTTTCCATTGTGTAGTGTTAAAATTTGGGTTAGCTTTCTGTTTATGTATAGTATGGTAGGGGAAGTTCTCAATGTGGTTACAGAATTCGTCAAGATCTTTATTTCTTCCTCTGTGTGGGATGTGTTCACTTTTGTTCTTGACTAGTGATTCATCTTCAGTATTGAAACTGTTTGATGCTTCTGCTAGTCTTAATTTTCTGCAAAATTCTGTTATATTATCCTTGAGTTCATTTAGGTTTGCTCTGCGTGGAGTTGGTGTAAATTTGAGCCCTTTTGTGAGGATGTCAATTTTTATGTTAGAAAGAGGTTTGGTTGAAAGATTGATTATCTTCGGTTTTTCCTTATTACTAGGTTCCAGCCTGTGTCCTGGTGTCCCTGGTCCCTGGCTAAAAAATGTTGTGTGTAATTTTGTTTGTATGAGTTGTCTGTGAGGTTGTGTGGTATTTGGTCGGGGGAGTGGTGGTATTGTTGCCTCCGATCGTTGTGTGTGTGGGGGAATCTATGGTTGTTAATGCTTGTGGTGTGTGTAAAATTTCTGTATGGGGAATATTTTTGTTTCGAACTTCTTGTATGTGGGATGTTGCTTGACATAGTGTTTCTTTGCGTTTGTCTTGTGTTTAGTGGGGACCAGTAGTTTTGGTTCATGGGGTAGTAGTGATTTGTGTGTGGTGTATTTCTTATCCTAGTGTCGTATTGTGCTGTATGGTGGTTGGGTCTGGTATTAGGATGTTGTTGGTTTGTTCTGTTTTTGGTGTAATTTCTTTCATAGACGCGTCCTCTTTCAGCTAGTTCCCTGTTAGGTCTAGCGTGGTTTGTAAAGGTTGGTTGTGGGTGATTTATGTTTTTAGTGTATGGAGGATAGTTGGGGGTTGTTCGTGGGTTGTTAGGTTTTTCTTTTTTATTTATTGTAATTCTCTTAAGGAAGGGATTATTTGTACCCAATTCATTTTTGAAGGTTTCACTATATTTTTGGAAGAAGTCCATGTTTTTCCCCCAGCGTAGGAGAGAATTTCTCTCTTCTCTCTCACAGGAATCCTTCCAGTGATCCAACGTATTATCGAGGGGTTGTCCCTCGGTATATTTTAGTATTAGATTGTGCATCTCCTCGTCTATGCTTTTAAGTTTTTCTTCATTTGTGGAGGCCCTGAGTTTTAGAAGCTCTATTTCTGACTTAAAATTGAACAGAGCTGACTTTTCTCTAATAGATCTCTGTCCGTCAGGCTCGTTAGGAATTAATTTTATCTGGAATTTGCGTGGGAGGATAATTGGTGTTGAGTTTATCCATCCCTCGTAGATATCTGCTTTGTTGAAATTTTTTATCATGTTCCAGTAGGTGAGTTTTCTGTTGTGCAGGTTTGTATTCCAAACGTTTCCTATTTTTCTTTTTGTTGGGCTGGTTTGGGTGCGTATGGTGTCCTGCTGTGTTTCATTAGGTGCCTGTGTATTATTTTCGGATTTGTTGATGAAAATTGAGTTCAGTGTTGTATATAAGCCACAGACGCCAAACAATACCTTCTTTTTAATTCATGCCACCCAAGACACACTAAAACAAACATCCCCTTCAACCTTGCAAGAAGGATATGCACAATAGTGTCAGAACAAAATACCAGGAACTTTAGACTGCAAGAACTCAAAAACACCCTAATTGACAGACATTACCCAGCTCAACTCATAGAGGATGGGATCAGACGTGCAACAGAAATCAACATAGAAACTTTAAGAAAAGTTCAACACAACAACACACCTTCCCCGAAAATACTACCTTACATATCTACATACAACCCCAGAAACAAAGAAGCCTTCACCATCATCACCCAGAATTTACCAATACTTCATAAAAACCCAAAATTAAAGGAAATTCTAAACATACACCAAATCATTAAAAGCTACAGACAGCCTAAATCACTTAAAAAGATTCTCACAAAGGCAAAATTGTCTTCTAAAATTACGGATGCAAAAGTAAAAAAATGTGGTAGATCGAACTGTGTAACATGTACTAACCTATTGGAAGGATCAGAATTCTTCTTTAAAGAGGGACAGAAATTTAAGATCAAATCTAACTTTACTTGTGCCTCTGAAAACATAATTTATGTTATTAAATGCTCGGGCTGCCACCAAGACTACGTGGGTTCCACGGGACTATCACTCAGGCGCAGATGCACACAGCATCGACAACAGATTGCATTCCCAGAATATAGAATGATACCTTTTAGTGAGCACATTGAGAAATGCGCAAAGCAACTACTGCCACAATTTTTAATCTTCCCATTTTACCAATGTGCTTTCGGATCATCAACACAAATGAGACTGAACAAGGAAACATTCTTCATTGAAAAGTACAAACCCAGACTCAACCATCCGAACATACTGACACAGAGAATTTAACAAGGAAAAGGGAAAAAAAAATTTAAGCGATTATCTCCCCTACACCGGAAAAAATCACTCACTACCTCCCCTTATTTAGAAATCTCCTGGAAATAAAAACAACGATAATTCCATGCAATATAAACATAACGTCACAAGAAATTTGAAAAGCTACACGCGAAACCGGTAATTTCTTTAAAAATTTTTAAAATTATGTCATTTGAAGGAAAGGAAAAAAAATGTTTCCAATATTCTCCAGACATTTTGACACAAATATATATATTTTTTAACATTTAAGCCTTCTGTCGTTTTTTCACACTTTACTATTTTCTTATATATTCACCCACGTGCTTTACCAAACAAACTTTCTTATCTATATATATATATATATATATATATTATATATATATATATATATATATATATATATATATATATATATATATATATATATATATATATATATATATATCTACATATGTACATACATACATAAATAGAGAAAGAGAAACTGAGAGAGTGATGGAGAGAGACAGGAAGACAGACAAATATATGTAAATAATATACATATATAAGTGTGTGTGCGTGTGTACGTGTCTGTGTGTCTGATGAATAATTAGTGCTCTTCTCTGTCTGTCCTAAGTGTACGTTTTGTCGTATTCAATGCATCTTTCATTCGTTGAATAACGGAAAGCCACGCATCACGTATGTTATTGAATGTAAAATTTTGTATATATATATATAATATATATATATATTATATATATATATATATAAATACATACACACACACATATATTTATGTATGTATGCGCTTATATATATATATATATATATATATATATCGTTTGATAGGTCGATTGATAGCAAAGGCCACTATACCTATACATGCACATGTGGATGTCATGTTTATACGTTTTCCTGTATACATGCTAGGATGGGCTGATATGTCAGTACTACATTGAACCGAGAAGCTTTTCAAATCAAATCTCTTGCAACAATCTTGAGTTACAACGTACATGCAACATATTGTTGTACCGAGTGTCAAGATCCATTGATATTTCCGTTAGGATAGTGTCGCGGTAGGCACTATTTTGGGTAGAATGAATCTCACATAGAAAACATAAAGAAATACGCGAAATTGATTTTATATATTATGACATCAGTGTGCTATGTAATATACCTTCTTTGGTTAATATTGCAATATAGTGATATACATATATTTTGTTATTCATATAATTAACATTTTACTGAAATGTACCATCTACCTTAATTTGAGTAAGAGATCTACTAAATAATATATGCATGGGTTCTTGAATTAGTGTGTGTGTGTGTGTGTGTGTGAAAGAGTATGTGCACGTGTAAGTGCGTGTGTATGTGTATCTGTGCTTTCATTGCTGTGTCGGATGTTTTTGTACGAATGTTTTTGCGTGCATATATAATACATACACACATATGCAAATATATGTTTACATGCGCGTGAGTATACATATACATATATACATTTCATCTATGTAAATATGCGTGTTGTATGTGAGTAGTAGTACATGTATGCGTGTGGTTTTCTCTGTTTGTTTAGTGTTTAAACCATCCTGCACTGGTTACACGTAAGCGCATTTTAATTGAAGTTTGCTATGGCAAAGTATGATTCCTCTTGGGTCGTCAAACAGTATTGCTATTGGTTGGACGACTAATGAGTGTTTATAAATGTGCAAAGTTTAATAGAAAACCGAAAATGCTAATATATATTGAAAAACCTGGGGGGATTCTTAATGGGCCAACTTGAAATGTCATTATCTGCGGATGCAATATGATGGATGAACGATTGAATTCCGCCGACTTTATCTATATTATATTGTAGGCTGAGCTAAAAGTTTACTTGTTTCGAAGAACAGGTTTTCTAATGAAAATCGACGTAGTTATAATCATGTTCATGTCTCATAGGAGGGAAAGTATACGTTTAGTCTTAAATATTACTTAAAAACAATGAGAATTTGAAAATGAAAATTAGTTTTATGGAAATCTTTAAGTAAATTCTAATGTTATTTCGGATATGTTGTGTTTAATTATTAACAATATTCATGTTTGTTTAATTCAAATGTAAATTTGTAAAGTAAAAGAAATCAATTCATCATTTTTACATTGAATAAAAATAAAATAGTCTGGCGTTTGCATAAACAATATCAATTCACGCCTGTATCTACTTTTTTCATTTGATTCTTCAGTTTTGTAATCTTTCTTGATTTATGAATTTTGCTACTTAGAAACTAATGCCATGTAGAAATCTTTCTATTCTTAGTGTGAATTATTGAACAAGTGTTAGGCTTTCGTCAGGTGAAAACTTCTACAAAATTTCAGCTCACATTGAAAGCTCTTTAATTTCACTTTCATATTCCATACCTATGTGCACGTTATTGCATTTTGAATGCCATCTCCCTCTACAATGCATGAATGATTGTGATTTTATGTAAACAATATCTAGTGTAAGTTCAAGTAAATTGTTCGTTTAGCTCCCCTCATATATAGGTTGATCAAATGTATCGAAAATTAGTACCTCCACGAAAATACCTTTTGTCATGGACTACCTTAACCCATATATCATCAACCTTATTTTAAGGTTAGAATTCCTTTCATCGACAATTTAGTCATCATTTCTTTTATTTGGGCAAGTACGTAAGGGCAGCCTCGTTCCCCAAACTTATTTTTGTCTTATTTCAAGAGGAACAAATGGTAATATATTTTGATTCCTCTCCTTCAATATGATCGATAGGGTTTAAAGTTTACAAAATTATTTTTTCATTTGATCGTTTGCAAGTGATTAAACATATTTTAATCAAGAACAGAATGCCTCCTACGCTTTTTGTCCAAATAATTCATTATATAACTTAAATCGATAAGTTATTAGGTTCCTAAGTGCAAAACCAAAAATAGTGTCCTACTCTATTTGTAATGACACGGCTCAGATTTCCAGAAAAAAATCAATGAAATTCGCATAACAGGATCGTCTATGTGGTTTCTCACATACTGGTTGAATACAAGGAGACTTTAAATCGTGACGCTTCTACATTCATCACGCACGTATTTTTCAAGTATTTGATTGTTACGTTTTAATAACATTTGCAACGTTTTATTTGTGTGTCTGTATTAATATGTGTTTTGTGTGTTTGTGCGTGCGTGTATGTGTAGTTGTATCTTTGTGTGCGCATGTGTATGTGTCTGTGTTGTTTGCGTGTTTATTTTGATATCGCATTAAGAAAGTATCGTGGCTTCCAAAACAATTCTTACGCAAAAACATTCAATTCACATATATAAAAGACTAATCATGAATCTCATATTTATATCGCGAGGAAATAATCACGGAAATCTGTTCATGAGCCCCAGGGCACACGTGTGTGAGTATCACACAGGTGTGTGAGTGCTATGCATGTGTGTGAGCTGTATGCATGTTATGCATTATGCTTGGTTATGTATGCACTTGTAATTTTCTGTAATCGAAACCTGCCTATATGTATATGAATGAACGTGCCTCTCAGTGTTGTATTTCTACCTCGCTTGATTACATCTGAGACTTGAAAAACACTCAATTATATATACTTTCAGCTTCTGCATATAACTGGCTTGAGCGTATTTCTGAACTCTGTATTATCAAATTAGATAGGAGTAATTGTAAATATAACAATTAATAGAACTTTTTTTCCGAAAATGTTCTAGTGTAATTTATCCTTGCACATGATCTTTAAATACACTTTGAAAATTTGTTTTCCTAACTTCTTGCAAACAAATTCATCATCTTCGCCGCATATACTTGCCACCTACATAATACCTGATCATATCCACAATTATCTCCCTTTGCATAAATAAAATTTATTTATAACAATCAAGCTTAATTGCATTTACCTTCGGAATGACACTGCAGCCTAAACTATATATATAAATTATTCACATCGTACGTGAATTTAGTTAACATCCGCGAATGTTTGCACACTTCTTTAAATATATATATTTGTAAACTGGTTCTCACCTAAATCCTAAAATACTTATCTTCAGTTTCTCTTCTTTTCAACTTAATTCTCTAAACTTCGCCCCATGCAACGATTATTTCTATTGAGTATACACAATTTTGTAGCGTATATGAAGAAATATTATGTATCCTATGTCAAAACACGTTAATATATACGATCGTATTCTAATGAATTTGATTTCATTTTCTACTTACCGCTTCTCTTTCAATCTATTATAACTACTCGGTAGGTCATTCACCTTACAGCAGTGATGTTTGTGTCATCTTAACTTAACATTCAGTATCTCTTTATCTAACAGCAAACAAGCTTATTTTGATGTTTCCACACCAATTCTTTTCGTAATGTTTTCTTTCCTAACATCAAGGCTGTTTTTGTATTTTTATTCACCATTGCTGGGGAATAAAATATAAAATATATTCGCACCTAGGAAAATCCTTTTCAATATTGTCAACAATTATGAAGTATGTAAATGCAGATTTATGATGGCAAATTTCCATGAAGTTCAAACAACCCATGAAGATATTTTTACAATGCTTTTACCATGGTTGATAAAAAATAACATTAACCCAGATGACCTCACAATTAAAATAAAAAAGGGTGCATTCAGAATATAAATTTTCATATGAAACATTTAAAGGTTCAACAAAACATATCTCACTTGGATTGCAATAAAGGTAGCGTGTGTATATCTACATAGATATTCTACAAATAGGAGGCATGTATGATATAAAAAAACCACAGAAATGAGTTGTTTATTAATATCATGATATTTAAACCTGGTTACATTGAAAATAATGAAAGTTGCTCTATCTATTTGCATTATATGTACTAAAGATACTTCTTTTTTTTTACTTTTGTTGTTTAAATTATATTGAAAACTATGTTTTCAAAGTTAGGAACCTTACGTGGGATTACATTTTATGAAGCCAAATGTATATTTCGAAAGAGTGATAATAACGTACCAGAAATGTGTGAACAGTTTTAAAATCAATGCTCCCAATTTACTAGGAAACATTTTCCCAGCACCAAGTAACCAAAATATGTTCACTATTGCTATCAGTATACAGATGAAGAAAGTATGTGTGCATACACACAAATACACACACACCCACACACAGAGGACGAAGGAGGCGTAATTATACATCGGTCAAATTTCAGAGGGATTCTATTGAAATAATGACGTATACGATGCACATGTTTATATGTTCATGTACATTCATACGCAGCCAATCAACTATCAACGCGGCATTAAGTTTAAATAGGAAATAATATCAGTAAGGAATAACATAGACAGATAAAAATGGTTGCATAATTGCTTGTCGTACTGCAGCAAATGTGTAGTAAAATCCCGTGGAAATCAGCTCATACAGTTATGTGAAGTTAAGGGCACATTTATTATGGTTTTGTATAAGCGTTTTACCATAAAATTACAAGATCTCCAAGTAATGCCCTCGACAAAAATGGCACTCTATTCTGCAAAGTTCGAATACAAATTTACTGATGCCGTACATTTGCCGATACATTCTTAGAAATTTATTCGACATCTGTAAGACCTAGAGCTAAAGAAGACCAGTGAATGATGTTTTCGTAGCATAGCTGCAATATGTGGAAATTCCAAATATTCTGTTTCTGGCGTCATCCACTGTTTGCTTTCGCACTCGACTCATAATTGAGCTAAGAGTTTATTTTTTGCAATAGACAAATTCAACTCCAATTCTTGTTGCTTCCTTATTTCCACATTACATGGTATATAAGTTGAAAGAGACAGTAGAATGGTGTTTTAATAATTTCGTCTGCCACGCAAATAGAACAATTTTTGTTTATTTTATATCTTCTATGTCAAATCGTCTTCGTTCTCATATGCGTTTTAATAGATTTAGCCACTCAAATATTTGACTTCACCTTTGGAACAGGCCTGCTAGTTTAAGCCGATGATAGATAAATACATCGGCATTGAATCTTGTTTAAATTCGTAGTAGCATCCTATCTTAACCGCTTTACGTTTTATAATCTCCTTTTTGTTATATACTCTCCAATACATACATACGTACACACACACACACACATATATATATTAATTTATATAGTTCTTATTTTCTATCCATTACATCTATTATTCATGTCTTTCCCCTGTCATCAACATTCTTTGATTTTTCATCTTCCATCATGTCTATAATCCCTAACAGATCCCAATGTACCAATATTTTGTAAAGTTTAATCTACACAACAGAGGATATTACAATACTTATCTAGAGAATACCATCAATCATTGAATTAATTTGAGCCGAAAGGAAAATACTTGGCTACACATTTCAACAAAATATGGTAGGGTGCAATCATTAGATCATCGAATTAAGTGCCTCACGTATTTCAGTCTGCTCCCTGCCTTCTATGTTCAAATCCTTTTAAGATCATATTTACGTTTCGTAGTCTTGATAAGTAACATTTCTGGCAGACGGATTCGGCGCTAAACTATTAGACAGACTTGCAAGTTGCGATATGCCATCACTTCTGGCGCTTTACTTTCAGAGACTAACGTCTGCGACTATATTAGTACTAAGCTATGTTGACTTAAGATGACAGACTTTCGTGTTGGAGGGGTGGAAAAGAGAAACCTAACTCCGTGTGTAACAGACTTTGTCGTTCAAAAATTATTGCCCTTGCCTGCTGATGTATGTTTAGAGAAATAATCGAAACTGGAAAGAGGAGGCGATGATTATTTCATTAATAATTAACATATTCCGCAATATTTGCTCAAATACTGATGAAATCATCAAATGGTTACGCATTTTCAAAATAACAAATAACATATATACGGTAATTATAAACATAGAATTGGAACACTTTTTATTGTTCTGTTTTGTTCAGATAATTTATTTCTCTCTCTTACCGTACTGACGCGTATATCATCAATGCTACGTTGTTAAAATGTGTTACTTCCTCAAAATTTTCACTCTTTAGCTGCATTGTTTGCAATATCATTTATCGTAATATATAATCTTTAGAGTGATGGTAGGACCTGCAACATGCACGTCTAGCAATAGAAAGCAACAAGATATAATCAAAGGTTAACTATACATGCTCGATTCGCATCACAGCAAGAGTCCAAATATATTATTCTACAACCGTGAATTTATGGCAGCGTATATGGATATTAGGAAGGGCTCATCATGTTTTTTTTTGGTATACATAACAGCGATATCTTATTTAATTCCATTGACTACGATTTTCAAAAGAAAACAAAACAAAACAAAACAAAACAAAATCAACATAAATAAAAAGTCACGCTAAACTCGTCCAGTATAAAACCAAATCACTAGATTTTTACTTTCGATTTAGTATTGCAACTATTATTAGTAATTTCAAATATGCTTGGTAGAGAGAATCGTTGGAGCAGCGGACAAAATTATTTGCTATAAGTTTTCCGGCGCTTAATGTTCTGAGTTTACATCAAGCCTAAGTTAACTTTGCTTTCATCTCCTCAGTAATGATCAAATAAATTACGAGCCAAGAACTGGGGTCACCGAACACCTTCCGAGATATTTAAGATTTCGTGTATATGATAGAGGCTATTATTACTCAATTCGAATTATCTAAGAAATCTTGGAGTCAGTCAAGCAGTAAATGTATTCAGTAGATTCCCTCATGATCTGCATTATATCCAGTTGGAAAGACAATATTAAGTGTTGACTGAAGTATTCTTCAGGCGGCAACTTGATAGAAATGCACTTATAATATGTAGGGTTGCAAAAACTTATACTGAAATGAAACTTTATTATTTTGGTAACTGTGAATTAAAGTATGAACTAATGCCTAGAGTTAGGTTTTCGAGTGTTTTCCACAAAAAAAACAAAAAAACATGGAAATCTATTTATTTTTATGGTTGAATGTCGGTAGTGTATTTTCCGTAAAGTCATTAAGCGTATTTTTGTGCCGCTGAAAACTAGTTATATATCAACAATGAGTTGTCTACTGACTAAACGCTTGCAGACGTCACCGTAGAAAAAGCATTACCTTATTTGGTCCCTTTATAGCCTGAAACCAAATCATACCCATGTCTAATCAAACTTTTCTTACACGTGGCTTCACACGCACAAACACACAAACAGAAACCCCATTCAAACATAAACACACATACACATACAAACAAAATTAATATTAAGTTTGATGTGATATTAAGCAATTGCATTCTTTGCACAGCATATGTTTGAGTTCGTATATTAGTATCCTGTTGAAACACTTATTCAAAATGTTTTCTCGTTTATGTTCATCTTTATATCAGTGAAGAGTGTTTAGTTAAATTAAAGTGGAATTTCAGTAGCATGAGCATCACTCTCAAGTGTCGAAATAATTTTCTATTTTGCTCTAGTTACTAACCCTTAAAAATACACCTAAAAATATTATGTATACGAAGATGTATGAAATGGATGGCATATATTTCATCTGGTCGTGAAATTACGATTTGTCGTTGCACTTATGAATTTTAGCTTGTTAGAATAAGGAAGGAACACATTTTTTTGCCAAATTTATGAATCTTAACCTTTTTATTTACCTTTTGACTAAGTTTTAATTTACCATCGCTATTTCCCGGTTTTTATTTTGCGTTATAAAATTCAAATTTGCATGAATTCTGAAAGATAGAATGAAGTTGGCGTGTGGTGTCTCACCACACTTTGCAATTATAAGCTTTAGTTGACTCTTACCAACGTGTTTCTTCAAAGATTGGTCTACGTGCTACTCTATGCCATTCACGACTAGTTGTCACTGGAATCCGTAGAGCAGGCAAAGATAATCTATTTGAAACATCTTTCTACGCAATTCATGGGTGATTTTAGCATCACATCGTGGCCTGGATATGTATGATATTGTCTATGTGCTGGAATTCAGTTATCTGACTGAATTGCTCTTAGGATTCTTGAAGATGGTAAACAAACAGCTTTATTGGATGCGCTTGAAGTCTGAAAGCTAGTGCCGTTAGAACACTTGCGCATAGATACGCAAACGGCGTGCATAACTGGATCGGTTCACATAGATGTGTCCCTTTCCTCAAATGCAAAATTCTTCTGGACCAAATGTATAATTTCGCTTTGACCATTATCAACATCTATCTGTCATCTGAAATCGTAGCATCTGATTTGATGGTACACAACATGTAACTGAACTGATGGACTGCAGCTTTCTGAGAAGTACATCGTTTTACGCCACTGGGTTGCAACTCAGGGCAAATATATTTATCGACGGCGAAAAATAAAAAAAATCAGGATACCTTACTTCAGTTCATTTCTTAAATAATATAATCCCCTCACTTTCAACAAGTCGCATGGGTGTAGTTTCAGATTAGCAGAGATTGTCTTGTGACCTGAAACCAGTTTGATTTCGCTCGGATTTGACCAAAACAAATTGAATGAAGTTAATACTAGTGAAGTCATGATCTTCCACATACGCTTCACATTCAGCGTTGGAAGGGTCAGTAATATCCAAAGCATCACAAGCAAATATTTGTATTTTTTCTTTGCATTTCTCAGAACAAATTTATCACCAGTTATCCTACTGATCCTGAAACACTATTATGTCCTTAAAGGATTCAAGTGAGCAACAATTTATGCAAGCCTATTAAATTACCAGCAATCGCCTATAAAATAAATAGATTTTGTCTGCAAGAAGTATCAATTCTTACTTTATGCAGAACCTTCGAAGTATTCATATATTTCATATATGCAATGTTGTCATCTACATATATACATATATTCGCTTCATTCGCGGATGTCACATCATGTTAGGAGCATAGCACCAGAGGTGTTCAGTAATTACAAAATTTAATTCGCTAAACAATTTAAACGATTTAATGCAGTCACGTACGTAGCAGAATCTGCCTAGTCTCATATTTACAGTAGCAGCTTATAGCTTGTTGTCTATATACTTTTTGGTTGATAGTAATAGTATTCTGATGCAGTCTATATCAAATTCTTTCATTATTGTTGAGACATTCACAGAGAAACCTTTAATTCCTGTATTTCCAGTGACGTCGGATTTCAGCACCCTTTTATACTGGATATATCAACGGATAGTGACATGTTTTGCTGACAGAAATCATTGGATATAATTTTCCTTTGCAGGTGGTGATTTCGCCTGTAAGGATCTGTTAAAGATGACATGGCATCCTGATACTGGCCGAGTAGATTCACACTAATACATCTCATATAATTCTATAATTGATGATAAATTTTTCTGAAGGTGAAAGCGTTGAAATTTCTGGATGCCCCAAGCTTGCATGTTCGATGATTATCATTCTCAAAATATCAGTGAACGAAAAAAACTTCCATGGCCCATTGCATTCAGTTGGTCTCCTGAAACTTTGGTTTCTGAACCCTCTACCAAATAGTCCACCAAAATGAATATGGTCAGGTCATTCTTCATTTTCTTATCAATATGAAAAAAATTCCGTTTAAGAAAAGTAATAACGTTTTCTAGTAGTATATTCACCATGATATTGTTGTACTTTGGACGATATCAAAATCCCAGAACATGTTCGATTCACATTTGGATGCTGGATGTTGGCTGGCAGATAGGATTTATATCAGGTTGGAAAACATTTGCTAATATTTTTTTTCTTTTGCATGTGAAAACATTGATACGCTACATTAACGTCCACAGATTCTGCGTTTTTTGTTAAGTTGTTATAATAATCACATTGTACAGGGTGGATGATATTCTCTGGACAAGACATAAATAAAGAATTAGAGAGAATAATTCCAAATTAGATGTATCAACTGGGAAAGCGTTGAGAAGAAATAAATCCTGCCTGAGTGATTTTCTTGCCGTTATTCTCCTGATATTGCAGCTAAATCTAACATTCTACCTAATGTTTTGTGAGCCAAGGCTGCAAAATTATTTTCAGTTGCATTGATGTTATCCTTTATGAGTGTTTCAATTTTTTTTATCTGAGAGTGGGCATCCTGATATTGTTGTTATTTTCCTCATAAACTCTACGTACGTTTGTTTTTACCAACATCTGTCTATTATTTCTAAGTTGTCTAAGATATTATTGCAATTTTTTAAAACTTGAATCTCACTGCTTTATGTTTGATATTCCTGTTTCAACGCATAGAAGACGATTTTGTTTTTATATTTGATGTAGAGCCTAGTTAAAGTGGTATATGGATTTCCTGTTTCACACTGAATTTATTGCTGTCGTGAAAGCAATCTGCAAGCTGCTTTACTTTTGCGTAGCTAAGGATTTGTCTCTACGGACGAATCTAGTGTTGTGAATTGGAACATAATCATCCACAGAACTTTTCAGTTTCAATATATATATTTTATCTTTTTGGAATGTCTTTAATAGCATTTTGAACGTCTTCAAAAATATCATTAATATTTTTGATTTTCTGTTGCTAAACGGATTGGTTTTACTCGACGCATAAGGATATTTATGATGAATCTATTTACACCTCAGGGTTGTCCATGTTTACATTCATTACATACTCCTGAGGAGGACCGGCGGCTATGACCCATTGAATAGCTTCAAAAAGAATTGGTGGAAGTGAAGTACGCTTGAAAAGGTTAAGTTTTAATCCGGGTATTGGGCAGCAACAGATATGCCAAAGCATTAAGCCTCAGCAAAACGGTTTAATGCTCAGATGATGGGTCGGTTGTATGGATATTTCATGCTTTGCATGTAGTTCTAAAATATGCTGTACATTTACTATGAAATTTTCAATTCCGTCTATCAAATTATGTCTTCCCATAGTTGATTCTGTTTCTCTATTTTGGTATAAATTCCCCCAAGGAGAACTAGAGAATTTCATGTAAATCTGAAAGTGTGTGGTTCTATGTATTGTAATTTGGCCTATAACCTCTCACCAATACCATTGTTAGGTCCATATGCATTGATACATTCAATACAAATATCTCCTTTGTATGAAACCCAGTAAGCTACGGCCCCCTAATTGATGCTTTTTTGGTCTGTGTTGATAGGTCTTCACTGGTTTTGCTCTCAGTGTACAAAATGCTGAAACTTCTATTTGACTTTCAGCTTTTATACATCAGTCTTTTTCATTCAAGGTAGATATTGATAATCCTCAGTGTGTCTATTCAGAGAACCGACTAGGAAGGCATTCTATAGTAATTCTGGATCAGAGAAAAAGCGTCTTATCTATAATATGTGTGTCGTCAACCTACATATCCAGGATTTAATGTCCTAGCTTCGGCAATGTTTTGCCACATTTTTTCTATTTGTTGGGCATAGTTAATGGGTTTTAAAATCCTATGTTTGGCAATGTTTTTCAATATTTTCTATTCTATTTGTTGGGCATGTTTAATGGGTATCCAAAATGTCAACATTGTTTCCCACTTTCATTTTATCTCTGAAACATCCACTATGAATATGATACGTGAAATGTAAGATCAAGTGACAATATCAGACTCACTCTGACTTCAACGGATATTTATTCGGTGGTCCGTATAGCAAAGATTCCTGTGCAACTTGTCACTGAGAAATATTAATAACGCCTCAGCATTCATCCCCTGGAGTTTGAAGAACATGCTAATTTTGGTAAACCAATGAAAAATATTATAAATGCAATTTCTTTGTTATTTCCACACATAAAAATTAAATAAAACAATGGAAAAAGATGTTTGTTTATCAGTGATGCGGAACTGAGTATCATATTTAGCATGATGAAAAGTTGCATGTATTGGGGTTTAAGGAGAGGGCTCATACTAAATCTCTAATAGTATTCACTTTCGAATAAACTTTTTTTAAAATTTAAATATCACCAACTATCAGACATAAGTTAAGCGTAAAAGAGTCTTCATTTGGTGTTTAGCAAACACGATACTTTATTCAGATTTATAGAACAAACAAACAAATTTAACTTTGAGGTTGTTGTGGATCACGGTTAATATTCTATTAGGTTAAAGCGCCGAGCTTGCAGTAACATTAGCATTGAGTTCTGAGTTAAAATTCCACTCAAGTCAATTCTGCTTTTGCAATCGTTTCACCGTCAATCAAATTGTTTCTACTTGGAATCTAGAGTTATTGTAATCAACTGGACCTATCTCCTCTAAATTTCACATATTTTCCGTATTGTAGAATGAAATAGATTATTTTTGGTGTCTCAAGTTTTGATTTCAAAGGTCATAGGCATTGCTTCTTTTTGCAAATTTTACATAGACAATTAACGATCAGAAGCTTTTTTATGTAACAATATTCAAGCATCTCTACTAATATGTGATTCGTAAAATAAAATATATATGGTTAATTTCCACATATGATTACTTTTTACAGAAGTATCACAATTTACCAAGTACCCGGCTTGTCACCGTTCCCGTTTTGTTTTCATTAATACAATTGTCGTAAATGCTTAATATGAAACATTGCTGTGGAATTTTCAGCTCTGGTGTGAGGTGTTAATCCAATGACATCTAAAAGCAAACTGAAAGTAACTACACTCGAAATATTTCAAAGTGAAGCTTGTAATGCAGCTGCTATTGAAATATATGACATTGAACATCGGAAGTCTTGGAGGGAAATGTTAAATGTTGTTTGATTTATAAGCACACAATTTCACACAGACGTATAAGGATTCAAACATATGAACTCACACACGCACATTGACACAAGCACAAATGTATATATTCACACTCACACACACACACACACACAAACAAACACATATCAATAGTTGAATGCGTATATAGAGAATACAAACAGATGGGTTAGTGAGTCAAATAAAGAAAACATATTTCCAGATGTTGCATTGCATCTACAGAACAGGATTTTCATTATTTATGAGGGGAAAAGATTCGTGTGGAATTCTATCTCTCAATTTATTTATGTATGTATGTAGGTATATATGTGTGTGTGTAAGTATGTATGTGTGTATGTATGTGTGTATGTATGTATGTATGTATCTATCTATCTATCTATCTATCTGTCTATCTATTTGTCTGTCTGTCTTTCTCTATGTCTATCTATGTGTGCATGTATATATAAACAGTAACTGCACGACAATGTGAGGTATATTTGCCATCTCATATATATATATATATATATATATATATATATATATATATATATAAACAAAGGGGTTATAAGTATATATATATATATATATATATATATATATATATATATATATATATATATATATGAAGGGTTTTGTATGATTGTGTATAGAGGGATATATTTTATTCAAAGGAATGAATTGAAGTATGCATAGTCTTATTGACTAGATGGAATATTGAATGATTTATAAGCACACAATTTCACACAGACGTATAAAGATTGAAACACACGTGAACTTACACACACACATAGCCCACGCATCCACGCATACATTCACCCACGCACGCCCCATTTACATATACAAAAACACATACTTCATTCTAGCATATTCACACAGGCTTACACACTGCAGCTCAGTCAGATCACCGTTATCATCTCCATTACACTCAGCCTCTTTCTTCTGTTGATTTCATCGTGTTAAGCCGTTAACACCTACACATGTTTTCTTTCTCCACTTTTTTCGTTATCTCTCTATTTTCCCTTCTCCTCCCCTTCTGCCAAAGAACGTACACTCGAGACATCAAAGATTTTCCCATTCCTCTCGATAGTCAAAATAATATACATGTTTCGTGTTTCCTCAACCAGTCTTCGTCATTTGTTTTCCTTAAATATGAACTATGCATGTACATAAACAACTTATAAATCATATAAAGTATTTCTATTATGTATTTATGTATATATATATATATATATATATATATATATATATATATATATATATATAATATATATATATATGTGTGTGTGTGAACCAAATGAGCATTCACTTGTCCTGAAAGGACTGCATTTTGCATATACAACGTGATCCTGCAGTGAAAATTATTTTAACAGTAGCGCTTCATAATTCGAGATCATGAATCTATAATTCCCTGTGACATTTCCATCTTCTGGCGGTTCATACGATGTGTTATAGTCATAGATTTCTATTTGTAAGACACTACTCAAAAGTTACTCTGTTCCATAAGTAATAAAGAATGAAGAATATATGTATATATATATAGGTGAGAAAGTTGGTGTGTGAAAGGACGTGGTTGGCTATATAAAAATAGAAACGAGTGAAAAACTACAGAAGGCTTGTTTTATATGGTTAAAGAATATATATAAGTCGTTATGTTATAAAGATGTTATAAAATTTTGTGTATAGTAACATAGATT
>NC_042999.1:31908740-31986240 GCF_006345805.1 Octopus sinensis | reverse complement strand
TATATGTGTGCTTTGCAACTATGTACCATGTTTGTATGTATGGATGTGTGTCTCCAAATGTATCCTTGTGTGAAGTAAATTGTGTGTGTATACAAGGTCATGTGTTTCAGACTTCATTTGTGTATGTGTGCGTATGTGTGCTTGTCTGTTTATATAACCTATGTACCTATCTGTCTGTATGTTGATTGTTTACTTTCATATCTATATGGTTATATGGACTGTCCTACTTCTTCTCACATGTATTTGCGACCTCTCATACAGATGTCACCAGGTATCTCTCTGAGCCCGGAAGATCTCATTCAAATCAGTACTTGCAACCACTCAAACGACCTCAGAGATTGTGTAGTGAGTATTATGGATGTAATTTCACTCTACCCATCTATAGACATCGGTGGAGAAATGCATTCAGGTAATCTGTAAGAATGAAGTGGAGTTCCGTAAGATCAACACGAGGGAACTTGGCACGAATTTTGACAATGAACAGGTCGCGGTCTCAAAGCGACGAAAATATTTTGACAAATTAAATTTTAATGTTGAAGTGAATCTAAAGGTTTTTGTGTGTTTCTTAAATGGCCTATAAACACCTTCCACGCTGCAATATATATATATATATTTATATATATATATAATTTGAATTAGAGATAAAACCACTATTAGGCAACTCAAACACTGATAGACCTAAACCGATACATAGATAACAAATAATATAAATATAATTAATATAATATATAATATATACATATATATAATTTTTTTTCCAAAACGTATGTCAGAATGTTGTAAGGCTCACACGTCCCAACACGTTTGACACTTTCTGAACACACTCAGCAAAGAATAATACAACAAACAACAGTAAAGCATTCGACTTAAACCCCTACCCCCTGCAGTTTGAAGATAACTCTGTAATGAACATGCATTGGTAGACTGTACCACGCTGCCGTGAAAACCAGAAGATATCGGGATAACGTAACTCAAGACCAAAGGTCCCATCAGGCTACTTACGAAGCCGGTGCCCGCGCAGTACACGCACTTGGAACTTCTGCAACCATTAACGCTTCAAAGTCTGAAGAAGAGCTTGTGGCTCGCTTACCCTGTCAGGCTGCAACTGTTGCTGTCGCCACGGCAGGGCTACCGCGTCACTGCAACAGCGGACTATCCCGTTAGCCCGTCTTGCCAAAAAATTTTAGCTGCAAGGGCTACACAGTCACCTCAACGACTCGCTATCCGGTTGGCTGCAGTTATCCCACAACAGCGGAACTACCCAAAGGAATCGTAATGCTGAAACTACTGCCATAGCAAGTGCTTCATAGCCACAACAACGCCCAGCTCGGAGGGCATGCAATACTAAAACTATTGCTGCTCCATATGCTGCAGAGTCACCAGCACAAATCACCACCCGAAGGAAGCGTAATGCTGACACTACTGTTGATGCAAAGACTGCAGAATAACAAGCACAGCGCACAAATCGTTAGGCTTTGAACGTCGCTTTAATATCCGCTGCAAGGTCTTCAACAGATGAACAAAGTATAATGCGACTTAAAACGAATAAAAATTTGAAGACTCTGCGGACAGGCACATCAACCATTGGGCAGACGGTGGGCATTTTATCATACAGGAATTTCATTTAAAAAAGCTTCAATACGGTTGTGTCAGGCTTTGCGAGTAAAATAGCTACAAGCTACAGAACGCTTCAAGTAAGACATAGGAATCCTAATACCTAGTGCACTTGCAATGTCATTTCATGGAATTTCGTTTATTGCTAACTCACAAATTTGAGTTGTAAAAAAAAAATTGCTCATTATCTAAGTTGCTTAATACCATATAAGAAACTGCTTGCAAAATTCGTTATCATACATCTTACCTTTATCAACTTGAACCGATTTCTAACTGCGGGCCCATTCAACCTAAACCATCCAAATGAGTGCGGCATTATAATGAAGTACACAGTCAAAAGGACGGGTGCGTTTGCTAGTAGGTTTATATACATATATATACTTACACACACACACACACACACTCATATGTATATATACATACATGTGTGAAAGTTTCTGTCTGTGTGTTTGGGGTTACACTAACTCCTCCCACACCGTCCAACCGATTTAAACGATATTTTGTCTATAGGTAGATCAGATGCTCTGGAGTCCAAATAAAACCGGAATTATTCAAAAACTCGATAATGCTCCTTTGGCATCGACTTTTGTACGCTCAATCGGGCGCTTGAATGGAAATTCCAATAAGAATGTTATTTTTCCTGTAGCTTTTGCACTTTTTGACATGTAAAATTTCAACTAAATCGGAAGTTATATATATGTATAGGTATATATATATATATATATATATATATATATATATATATATATATATATATGTGTGTGTGTATGTGTGTGTGTGTGTATGTGGGTGTGTGGGTGTGTATGTGTGTATGTATATATATATATGTATGTATATATATATGTATATATATATATAATATATATATATATATAAATATTATATATATATATATATAATATATATATATATATATATATATAGATAAGAAAGTTTGTTTGGTAAAGCACGTGGGTGAATATATAAGAAAATAGTAAAGTGTGAAAAAACGACAGAAGGCTTAAATGTTAAAAAATATATATTTGTGTCAAAATGTCTGGAGAATATTGGAAAAATTTTTTTCCTTTCCTTAAAATGACATAATTTTAAAATTTTTAAAGAAATTACCGGTTTCGCGTGTAGCTTTTCAAATTTCTTGTGACGTTATGTTTATATTGCATGGAATTATCGTTGTTTTTATTTCCAGGAGATTTCTAAATAAGGGGAGGTAGTGAGTGATTTTTTCCGGTGTAGGGGAGATAATCGCTTAAAAATTTTTTTTTCCCATTTCCTTGTTAATTTCTCTGTGTCAGTATGTTCGGATGGTTGAGTCTGGGTTTGTACTTTTCAATGAAGAATGTTTCCTTGTTCAGTCTCATTTGTGTTGATGATCCGAAAGCACATTGGTAAAATGGGAAGATTAAAAATTGTGGCATTAGTTGCTTTGCGCATTTCTCAATGTGCTCACTAAAAGGTATCATTCTATATTCTGGGAATGCAATCTGTTGTCGATGCAGTGTGCATCTGCGCCTGAGTGATAGTCCGTGGAACCCACGTAGTCTTGGTGGCAGCCCGAGCATTTAATAACATAAATTATGTTTTCAGAGGCACAAGTAAAGTTAGATTTGATCTTAAATTTCTGTCCCTCTTTAAAGAAGAATTCTGATCCTTCCAATAGGTTAGGACATGTTGCACAGTTCGATCTACCACATTTTTTTACTTTTGCATCCGTAATTTTAGAAGACAATTTTGCCTTTGTGAGAATCTTTTTAAGTGATTTAGGCTGTTTGTAGCTTTTAATGATTTGGTGTATGTTTAGAATTTCCTTTAATTTTGGGTTTTTATGAAGTATTGGTAAATTCTGGGTGATGATGGTGAAGGCTTCTTTGTTTCTGGGGTTGTATGTAGATATGTAGGTAGTATTTTCGGGGAGGTGTGTTGTTGTGTTGAACTTTTCTTAAAGTTTCTATGTTGATTTCTGTTGCACGTCTGATCCCATCCTCTATGAGTTGAGCTGGGTAATGTCTGTCAATTAGGGTGTTTTTGAGTTCTTGCAGTCTAAAGTTCCTGGTATTTTGTTCTGACACTATTGTGCATATCCTTCTTGCAAGGTTGAAGGGGATGTTTGTTTTAGTGTGTCTTGGGTGGCATGAATTAAAAAGAAGGTATTGTTTGGCGTCTGTGGCTTTGTAAAAAATGTCTGTTTCTATTTTAAGGTTAATTTTTTTAATTAGTATATCCAAGAACGGGAGCTCCTTTTGGTTGTATTCCATTGTGAACTGTATATTTGGGTTTATGCTATTCAATAGGTTTTTAAATTTTAGGAGTTTATCTATGTTTTCATTCCAGAGAATGAAACAATCGTCTAGGAATCGTTTCCAATTCTCTTTTATGTATTGAGAGAGGGAGTTTCCAAAGATTGATAGAGATTCCTGGTAAATGATTATTTCCATGTATCCCATTGTTAAGTTCGCAATGACTGGTGCTGCCCTTGTACCCATAGCAATTCCGGATTTTTGACGGTAAAATGTATTGTCAAACATGAAGTGGTTATTGTGTAGGATGAATTCAATTGATTTAGTAATGAATTCCTTACTGATCCTTTTTGGTATTTCTTCCGGAAATTGGTCTAACCAGAATTGTATTGCCTCCAGTCCATAATTATGAGGTATACTGGTATACAAGTTGACTACATCAAATGAAACCAGGATTGTTTCTTCCTTGGTTTTTTTTGGAAGGTGGTTTAACATATCTAAGTCATCTCTGATATGGCTATCGATATTTTAAGGAAGGGTTTCAAGAGGATGTCCATAAGTAGACTTAGTCTGTGTGTTTCACAGGTTGGGCCAGCTACAATGGGTCGTAGTTTTAGGTCCCCCGGATTAGGTGTGTGTATGTATGTCTTTGGTGATTTTTTAATGGTTTCATTTATAATTTGACTTTTATGAATTGAGAAATGCGCAAAGCAACTAATGCCACAATTTTTAATCTTCCCATTTTACCAATGTGCTTTCGGATCATCAACACAAATGAGACTGAACAAGGAAACATTCTTCATTGAAAAGTACAAACCCAGACTCAACCATCCGAACATACTGACACAGAGAAATTAACAAGGAAATGGGAAAAAAAATTTTTTAAGCGATTATCTCCCCTACACCGGAAAAAATCACTCACTACCTCCCCTTATTTAGAAATCTCCTGGAAATAAAAACAACGATAATTCCATGCAATATAAACATAACGTCACAAGAAATTTGAAAAGCTACACGCGAAACCGGTAATTTCTTTAAAAATTTTAAAATTATGTCATTTTAAGGAAAGGAAAAAAATTTTTCCAATATTCTCCAGACATTTTGACACAAATATATATATTTTTTAACATTTAAGCCTTCTGTCGTTTTTTCACACTTTACTATTTTCTTATATATATATATATATATATATATTTATATATATATAATATATATATAAATAGGTGAATGAATTATCCTATGTTTATCGTCAGCATGGAAAATTCGTTGAACCGAAACCAGGGTAGCAAATTCACGTCAGAAACACGGTTGAAGCGACCTGTCCAAGGGTAGAAACTCCGAAATGTGTGTGTTGTATATGAATAAATGAAAGAATGGAGTCGAACGAAGATGTTAACAAAATTCCTTTACTCTCGACCTATGTTTCGAAGACAACATGGTTTCATTGCAAAGGAATAAAGTTTGCGTAATGCACCATTTATTCCTTTGGAATGAGACATATGTTGAGAGTAAAGGAATTTTGTTAACATCTTCGCTCGACTCCATACTTTCATTTATTTATATATATATATATGTATATATATGTATACATATATATATATATATATATATATAATATATATATATATATATATATATGTATGTATGTATATATATTTGTTGTGTATATAATTAATTATCATATAAATATATCTATATATCTACAATAACTTGCTTCCCACAATATTGCTTCAATTATCATTTAGCTATATATGGTAAGATTTTTAATTTGTAGGAACGATGGAGAGCTTTTCGCCTTATCATTTCGCTAAATATCATCGATACCGTATGAAGTGATTTTGCCTATTGTCAGATTCGTGTCAATGATAATTGTAGCCTAAAGTAGATTTACGTATGTTGCCAAATATTCTTAGACTATTCCTGAAAATTTCGCACGGAACAATTAAGAAGAAAGATTTACTGGATCCGAATTAATAACATTGTTCACCTCTTTAGTTGGATTATATAATAAAATCAAGTGCATTGTATAATGAAACGCATTGGCTTGTTTCCAATACATTATAATGTATCGGCATCAGAAATGTAAAATTGAAAGCCCATATTCTAAGAGTGTATTTGAAAAGTAAAATATATAAAAACGAACAGAGGTTAGACGTTCGTTAGTCGTTCGCCCTGATATAAATAACAACCAAAGCGCCTTTAATATTAAGAAACAATTATGTCAACGAAATGTGGTAGAAATCTATGGTGTAAATAACTGCAACTTGAATTGCCTTCGAAGCGCAATCTGTCAAATTAAAAAATGATTATGTTGATTGAGAATTCTTGGCTTCTTCATGTTACAGAAAATTCACATGTTCAGAGTGCTGCATTTTCTGAATAGTAAGAGCAATAAATTTTGGAATTAAACATAATAGATTTTGAAACCACAGATTTTTTTTAGCCTAACATGTCGTCTTTCCATCAAATTCAAAGTTAATTATAGAAAAGCAACCTCCATGGTAGCTGCATCAGGTTCGTGTGCGTACGCCTGGGCGCGAGTGCCTATAGATTAGAGGAAGGAAACAAAAAGAAAAAAAAAAGCATAATGTGATGAATAATCAAAACTATATTAAACAATTCAAAGCAGACAATGAAACGGCAAAAAAGTGAGTTTGAAAATATTATTAGTATTTTATGCGGCAGAAAAGTATTAGCAGTAAAATTCATTCTATATTCTGTCGTCAGTCGCATTAATAGAAAAGATAAATCTGATGGAACGAATAGACAATATTTTCATTGCATTACATACATGTTGCCATTGAAAAAAATCGTGTTATTTTATCTTCCAAATTATATTTTCCATCAATGTGGAGTGATAGCTATAACTATGCGGAGAATGTAGCCGAATGTATCTCTGAGTTTATGTCTCTCAATGTATGTGTGAGTATTTGACTTTGCACGCGAAACAGCATAGCAGTAAATGAAAAATAATACGAAAAGTAGCAGAACTTCATTGGACAGGAATTATTATTGATTTTCTTATAGCTTATCTTCAGGTAAGATTCATTAATGCAATTTCATTAAACCGATTAGGTTTTTTTCGAAACACAACTACGCTTTAAGATGCTACTTAAAGGCAATTAAGTTAATTCTATCAGCGTGTGTTGTTCTTGCTTATACTTTTATAATAACTATATTACAGAAATGAAAGCAGGAGGTATTATAATACAATTTTACATTCCTTCTCCCAACACGTGGAAAATAAGTCGTTATAGCTTGGCTTCGCACAAAATAGATATTATGAAAATACAAAAGCTAATAGTATCATGAATATGTAGACACTGAAATGAAGAAAATGGTGGTTTGAAAATTTTTCTATGTTTGGAACAGAATATGGCTTCCTAGAAAGTATTAAGTCTTTGTAACAGGTTCATTGAAGCAGACTTTATAACAGTACAATGTTTGCATTTACAAAAGTGGTAACTGCGATTCAGGCCAACTTAAAATGTAGATAGAAAAGAAGCCGCAAATGAAAGTATACAGAATGTTAATGTTTTAAAAGGAAATAGTATTTAGAGTACAAAGGTGCTCTTTCTACTTCTTACACTTGAAAACGGAGATTGAGCAAATGTGCAATTTATCCAATTTTAAATAAAATTATTTATAGACGGTTAGGTTAATTAAACCAACTTAATGTCCAAGCTTTCGCTGCGCACATAAAAATATGCCTTTGGTAACGATTATTTAAGGCATCAGCGTCTAGTATAAGGTTCGGTTTATTTAGAGACGTCAGTGAGTCAGAGAGCTTCAGCAGTGTACATACTTGCAAGATATATGTTTGATTAATACTGATTTCAAACTTTGGCTTAAGGAGAGCAAGTTCGGCGGTAGAAGCTAGTCGATTACATTGAGTCCAGTGCATATTTCCTCCAACTGGAAAAGATATGAGGCAAAATCTGACTCGGAAGAATTTGAACTCTGAGCTTCCAGGCGGTGAAAAGCGGCTGAGCATCTTGCCTGGCATGTCTAACGATTCTGTCAGGTCACTGCCTTATGTTTCATTGATATTAACCTTGATACTCATGAACAAAGAACTGGATTGCTTACTTCCGAATATAGGAAAAATTGAAACTCTTCACCTCATTATGAGGAACGTAGCATGCTACATAATCAAAATACGCAAGCTGCTGAAAACGCACAAAATTTTAGATATAGTAAAGTTCTGGAGAATTGAAAGCACCAGTGTAAACTTTAGAAATGACTTAATTTTTGACATTTCACATTTAAAAATATAGACTCCAGTTACAAATAAAGACTCCAGGAAGGAAAAGCTTGATGTTGTAGTAATTTTGTCTTCGGATATACATGTGTGTGTTTTTGTGTGTGATTGTGTTTGTGCGTAGGTCAGTGTGTGTGTGTATTTGTGTGTGCATACGTGTGTGTAATGTGTATCTGTGTGTATATATATATATATATATATATATGTATATCTGAATGTCTGTGCGTGTATGTGTCTTTTAAGCTACTCAATGATAAAAATGGTAAAGCTGTTTGTCTTAAGTGAAGCCATCTCCTTCGATATGAGAATATCAAAACTTGCTCGTGCGTAGAAATATGTATACGTGAGGATATTGGTGCGCATATAAGTGCAAGTAGCGAGTCTGTGAGTCAACTCAGTGGAAAAGTGTTATTATTCCATTTCTATTGATGCCTGCGTATACATGATGTACCTATTTGCATGTATTTTCTGCACAGTAACTTTAAATGTAGAATCAATACAATACAAAATTATTTTATTTATAGAATGTTATTCATTTTGTGTTGTTCTTTTCAGAAGAAATAACAATAAAATAAAGCCATATCGTTCTTTTTTCATGAAATATATTGTTAGGCAGCTAGTTCAAATACGGCAATTTCTATGAGTTTCTCATTAATTTTCTGTTCCTGCTCTCAGTGTTTCTAAAAGTTGACAAGCCATTCCTATTTGTCGGACATTCTCACTCTGGATCATTACTTATTCGCCTTGCAAAATACAGCATCTAAGTTTGCAGTCAGTGGGCTGCTGTTTTATTAGAAGGTTTACAAGTATTTATCATTGTTAAAATATAGAATAATTCCAGTCTTGTTATGGTCATCAGAGAAAATGATTTTCGATTACGATCGTGTATATAGTTTTATCCAATTGCAGCCGGATTTAATAGGGACAGTCGGTGCTTTGTACCAATATGAGTCCCTGCACTAAATACTTAAGTTTTCATACAAGAAAATTTGTCGTGTATTGAGAGACAATTCTCAGTGTGGTATATTCGTAAACACGGTGCGATACAGAGCGAGACATCTCACTGCTCACAAACTTTGCTTCTTTTCACACACCACCCTTCGTACAAAGAACACGTCTTCTGTGCAGTCGTTGTCTCCTCCCTGTCAACCTTGCTTGAATAGGTGGAGTAGTTGGCCTGCGTTCTTGCGTCTATATATATATATATATATATATTACACACGGAGGCATGCACACAAACACACACGCAAATACACACACACACTATTTTTATCCCGTTTATCTTCCATTTGTTTCAGTTATTTGACTGCAATCATGCTGGTGTACGGCGTTGAAGAAGTTTTGTCGAACGAACTGACATCAATACTTTTATTTTTAAAACTGGTCCCTATTTAATGTGTCTATTTTGTTCAATTGTTAAGATGCGGGGTGTCAATGCTGGTTGTCAAGTGGTGTTCAAGGATGAACATAGAAACAAAAACCAACGCATGCATTCCCACACACACATGCCCACATCCAAATACTCACGCACAAAATCTCCTATTTTCAGTCCCTATTTTCCATATTGGTTCAAAAATATTTTGGTCGGCCGAGCCAGAATAGAAGACATTTACGCAAGGTGGTAGACAGTGGGACAGAATATATAACCACATGCTTGGAAAGCTAACTTCTTATAGCATAGCACTGAGGATTTCCACTGCAAGTGTGTATTTTTCCACGCCATTCCGGCCAGGATGGTTTTCCATGGAACAGCTGTAACTGTTTAGAAGTGTTCCACTCAAAGCCATTACGTTATTTACTTTCGCTGTTGAGTATACATGTTACGTAATATTTTTATCTTGCTAAGTGGGTGTAATCTGAGTGATATGATATGCAATTCAAACTCGATAACGACAGACCTGTCGTATCGCACCGTTCAATTTACATTTTGTCAGTCTCATTTTAACAACAAAGATATTAGTAGTTATCAGCTACTTCCTAGCGTGATGTCCAAATTCAGTATTTCTTGAAGTGCACATCACAATATTTCAAATATAGGTACCAGCACGTGCCCCGTGTGATTGAATCAAATACAGGCAGCTCTCAGTCTCGTATATAGGAGTGGTTGTGTGGTATGTAGCTTGCTAACACACATGCGCAGTTAGTCAGTTGCTTCCTGTTGAGCCAGAGTGGACGTGAGTAACCAGCTCCGTCCAATTATAGAAAAAAAGACAAAAAACGGAAAGTTGTCGACGTGAGGGATTTTGTTTATTGTGAGTTGGGCATACTTTATTACGTGCCAATTATTATTTCAGTAAGTTGTGTCCAACTCTGAGACAATTTCGCCTGCTCTCGGCGGCTGCCGTTTTTGTTTTTATTGAAAAAAAACAGTGGAGGGGCGTATCCTCGGAACCCAAGACAGTTACTGTGCTGTGTTTGGGTTTGTTGAATTTATTCCCTTGTCAGAGTACTTCCCAGGAAAATTATAAAAATAAGCCACTGTTGGATTACCTTTCGGACCCATTTTTGTGGAGGTTGTGTTCCAGGTTCAACTCAGGCCGGGAGTACCGTAAGGCTAGAAGGGTTTTGCTGTGTTTTTTCTGTTTATTAACTTTCTTTTGAACTTCATTTAACTCCCCATTTTGTTTTTTTTTGTTTATTGCGACTTTCCGTTGATTTCTTCCCTTCTGTTGTGCTTTCTCCTTTTTGTTTTTTCAAAAATCTATCAAATTTTATTTGGACTTTTGAACTTTTTTCTTCTCGCTTTTTAAGTTTAATTTGAATATATTTAAAAAAAAAACAAAACAAAAAAAAACATGGCAATGAAAAATAACAAAATTTTGGAATGGGAGATCATACCGCCTAAAAAGTGGTTAAAAGACCGTGAAGATAGGACGGTGGTGTTGAGAACCTACTCCAAGGCACTCGACACCATCGCCCTATTCGAAAAGACGGCAATTGAAAAGGAGTTGGCAGAGTATTTGCCAACAATTAAATTCATTTCCAGGGATGTCAAATATGCAACGGTGTGGTTGCTATTTGACACCCCTGAAGAGGCTTGCAAATTTGCTAGCAAACCCCTGAAGGGTAAGGAAATTGTATTTCTGCCCACGTACCAAAAAAAGAGACTGACGAAAGCTTGGATTTGCGGGCTGCCACCCGGGATAGAACCCGAGTGGATAGAGGAGACTATCCGCCGGGGTCTGGGTAGCAGCGAAACCAACCTCCTTAATGTAAAAGTTCTTCCTGCGTCTGCTTGGGTTGGGTCAAAAGCAATTTGAACCCTTTGGACCCAGTCAGCCAATCTGGTTCTTCCAGATTTTTTGAAAATGGCCGGGTGCAGGTATCCGGTGATGCTTGAGGGTCGCCCTCCTAGGTGTCATCGGTGCTTGGAGTCCGGCCACATAAAGAAGAACTGTCCCCGGGAACAAAATAGGATCCCGGAACAGTTAAGTGAAACCCCTGTAGAAGAGGGAATGATAACGGCCGAGGAAGCAGAGGACTCCTCAAACAGAGGCCGAAAGAGGAAGGTGAGCAACAATGGGTGCTCACCAAAGGATACTAGGGATGAGGAGGGAAAGGCGAATCTTCCGGCCACGGAGGAGACGCACCCTCCCTCAGTTGAAAAGAAAAAAAAGAAAAAGAGGAAGAGAAACGGGACATTACCGGCTGTCGGTGACATAGCACCGGAATGTCCCGGAACTACGTCGGTTGGGGTTGTGCCACCGACAGGAGAAGAAATACCGTTGGCGGGAACTGTGCCGCCAACGAAAGAATTGAACGTATTGATCCTCTTCTATAGAGGCGGAGAAATTGAAAAGGTGATGAAAAAGCACCACAAGGGAACACCTTTAGCCTTCACACAGGGCCCCGAATGGCCTCCGCAGGTAGCTGTGGAGGCCGTGGCGTTCGACGTGACGCTTAGGCTGAAGGAGCTCAATGAGGATTATAGCTTGGTCCCGGGCGACGCTAACTCGGAACTCGATTACGTTCTGAGGGAGGCATGGTGGATGGTGGAGGGCGCGGGCACAAGTTATTTCGAGGACGAGTCAAATTGTGATACGACTTCAGGGGCCCCGACCTAGAGCTGGCGCATTCCTAAGGGAAGTGTAAGCCAGGTCTGGGAGGAGGGGCTTTGTGTATTGTATTTATATATGTAATTATTGAACTATGTTGTTATTAGTAATGGACTGCTAAGTCCAAAAATTGAAAAAATCGTAAGAGGTTTAATACCTCGTTTTGTGTTTGTTTTTAAAAAGAACAATGTTTTAGAGAAGCAGAAGTCGCCGGGCGCTTTTTGTCTTCTCCCATCCCCATCATCTTTCTTTCATTATCATTCACTTCATTAATGTCCTCGTCCAGCCCGCAAAGCTAACTTAATCTATGTACTGCCTTTATGGCAAATGTTATGAAATAAAGTAGCTTATTTACCAACTACATGGTTCCGGGTTCAGTCCCACTGCGTGGCACCTTGGGCAAGTGTATTCTTCTATAGCCTCGGGCCGACCAAAGCCTTTGGTAAATGGAAACTGAAAGAAGCCTGTCGTATATGTTTGTCTGTGTGTGTGTGGGCATTTGTGTGTCTGCGTTTGTTCCTCCAGCATCGCTTGACAACCGATGCAGGTGTGTTTGCGTCCCCGTAACCTAGCGATTCCGCAAAAGTGACCGATAGAATAAGTACTAGACTTACAAAGAATATGTCCTGGGTTCGATTTGCTCGACCAAAGGCGATGCTCCAGCATGGCCGTAGTCAAATGACTGAAACAAGTAAAAGAGTAAAATAGTGTGCAAAGTTAATGTCTGACACTCTAGAATTACTGATAGTACAAATGGACGTAATAAACTAGTCGACACTGAGATATTTGTAGCATTCGTTGTACGAGATAGGTGGTTGTTAGATATAGTTCTGTGCGCTACGTTTAAATCAGACCCTTAATAACATTACGAACACTTTGAAACTTGTATGGCCTTAGTGATTATTGCATCTGTTAGTGAGGAACTGTGACACGCTCTTTCTTTTCGCGTAGACATAAAAGGAACATATTTCGCATATGTATACATACAGGCGTGCGTGCAGACACACACATAGACTCACACATTCACACACAAACAGATACACGCACACACACATCTATGCTTGTATGTATGTATAAAATACATGTAGAAATACATATGTGTGTGTATATACATATGCATGTACTTGTATATATATATATATATATATATATATATATAATATATATATATATATATATATATATATATATATATATATATATATATATATATATATTTGTAGCATTCGTTGTCCGAAATAGGTGGTTGTTAGATGTAGTTCTGTGCGCTACGCTTTAATCAGACCCTTAATAACATTACGAACGCCTTGAAACTTGTATGGCCTTAGTGATTATTGCGTCTGTTAGTGAGGAACTGTTCTTTATAAAATTATTTTAGAATTTTCTATCTTGACTTTTTTTTCATATATATATATATATATATACATGCATCTGCGTATATATATATGCATACGCACACATATATGTATATATATATAATGTATATTTGTATACATATGTGTGTGTATGTGCGCGTATGTGTGTGTGTGTATAGGTGAGTATTTTGTCACAACAGTCCAACAAAATAGAACTTAAAATTCTGAGTAACTGTTTTGTGTTAAGTTTCCAGGTTTAATAAAAAAAATTATATATATATTGATATATATGTAATATATGTGTATTCATATATATAAATATGTGTGTATATATACCTATTTCTATACACGTTACGCATATGCATATATAGTTTTATACACGCTTAGGATCTTTTCCTTTTCATGCGCAACTCAATTAAGTAATTTTCATTAACTAAACACTTAGAAACTTGGTACACTAGTAGAATGTTTGATATAGAGAATCTCTTACTCTTAGCGTTGTTGAGAAAATTTCTATTTACGAACTTATTTCATGTTAAATTTGTCGTATTTCGATATTTTCAACCAATAAATGACGTGTATTCAGCTGAAGTAAAATATGTTCTACATGTCACATTCTACCACTATGCGAAGTTTCAAAGTGCTTAATTAAAGAAAAGTAATTAATCGTGCTGCCCACGAAAAAGAAAAGATCCCACGCTTATTCATAATTTTGCATATGTGTATATATACATGTCTATATATTCATTTATATTTATATATACTTACTGCTGTATAACCACATGTATATACATATACGTGCCCAGGCATGTATGTGCCTACACGTACGTGTATCTCGTATAAACATTAGAATACGTTAGATGAATGCTTTTTTTTTAAATAGCTATGACATTTTACTTTTTTTTATCTTATGAATATTTTACCGACTTCGTGTAGATCGATATAGCAGTTATTCATTTTAATCTTATCCATGTGTCAAAAATGTGACAACATTTATATGGATTCTATCAGTGAATTAGTTAATGTTGTCCTCCTAAATGCATAAACGGAAGACTTATTAATGATTTAGATTTACATTTTATCGATTTTTCTAGATGCTTATTCCTCTATGCAAAATATTTCTGACATCATATATTTAATATCATGTAAAATACTATGGTAATCTTAGCCGTTTCAAGTATGCAATAAAAACGTATAACAGATAGCTTCCTTGTAAGACAATTAATTTTAATTTCATTTAACCGTTTGCTCAGCATTTCGAACACAGCAATAACATATGCAGCATTTAATGTGGTGAAATCTCGTTTATTATGAACTTGTATAGTACTAGTTCATATTAGTATATTCTTAAAATAAAACGTATACATCTTATATAATATATCATTATGCTTTACATATCTGCAGTTTTTGGAGCATATTATTCGATAAATTGCATACCGCAGAATTGGCATTAATTCACGTAATATTTATGATTTGCTAATGCTTTGAAACAAAAATGCTAATGATGACGAGCAAACAATGTACCATTCTATAATGTCTGCCATTTGAACTTCCAAATACCACATATTTTCTGCAAAGAATTTGAATATAACTTTAAGATCATCACAATAAACGTCGTCGAGCATTAAAACTAAGCCACTGAAATTCACTGTTATCTTATACAAACCAAGCACAATAATTCATTTGATATGAAATGCTTGAGACAGTAATTAAGAGGAAAAGGATGTGATAATTATAATCACCATTGGGGATGATAAGACATTCACATTTCCTGTACGTAATTGCGTTGGAGGAAGTGTCAACTTCCTCTATAGAACCAACTATAATTTATCTTATCTCTACGCCTTCATTCTGGTTTCCAAATTTGTTAAAGTCAAATTCGTCAAAATAATCTCTGACACAATGAACGGATGATAGTCCTGTTACACAGCGAGTATCTTGAATTAACCAAGGTATTAAATGTCCAAGTTACAGAAACAACTTTGATAAGGCACGTATAATGATACCTTGGAAACAAGCTGTTCTTCATTGCCCTAAAATTGGATCAGAGCCCTGATCCTCATTTTGTAAAACCTAACTGTGTAGGATTGAAGGTTTAATAGTCAAAATGCATTGTATAATGCTATGAGCACCAGGAAATAATTTTATGTGACTTGAGCACAATATGTGTATTATCGTAGGTAAGGACGGGCGAAGGAGACTGTTGCTGCTGAAAGAACACACTCTCAATTCCACTCAGTTCGCGTGTAGATCATGATATACTAAAGTCGCACCTTCTCAAGTTCAGATGCTATGAGGCGTAGCGAATCAATACGTGAGGAATCATTGGAACATGTTGCTGATATATAATCACACAGTCGAATCAGGCTGTAGTTGCATATATTACTAAGTGAGATAGAATCATATTGTGTTACCGAGCGTGACACAATGTCTGTTCCAGATGCGCTGTTGCTCATTTCCATAAACCAAAGAAGAGATTACAATAGTGCCGTAAGAATTATATAGCATTCTTAACTTCGTAAGGTCCCGCAGCCACTATACATTGTAGAGAAATAATCAAACAGTATATGAATATCTATTCTTAATCTATGAACAAGGAGAATGCGAAATCATTTGGGATGTACGAAAGTGGAAATTCTGGAGAAAACATAATCGTTGCAAAAACGAAAACACATATTTCCGATCTTTGGTAAGGAAAACCATCTCACAGGAACAGCGATTGACTACATCATTCTATGAAGCAGTCGCAGAACTAAGAAATAAGACGCTTCAAGTGTGTGGTAGTCATGACTGGCAGGATTTACACTGTTAAAAAAAATTAATGATTTCCGGAGTGGATTGATTGATAGGTTAACACCACAGGAACGTCCTCTGCCAAAGATGAGGTAGATACGGAAAGAAAGCTTCTGTGAAGATCTACTCTACATTATGAAATGAAGGCCAGACTAGAGAAAGCTTATGTTGTTTGGTGAATTTTACGTAAAAGTCGCATTTTAAGAGGAGATTTAAGAAGGAAACAATGGAAAGAAAGCAGTTTGAAGGAGAACACTCGATAGCATAATTGCAGATGAAACTTAGTTATAAAGTTTATAATTATTCTACCAAATTATTTTATAGAACAGCATATGTGGCCTGTATCAGTCGCCAGCTTCTGGAAGAACAATACTTTTGGAATATGGTTGTTGTGCTTCAATTGTGTTGTAATCGATATCTTTATTGTCAATGATGTGTTAATGAATCATTTGTCAGAACAGTTGTCAGCGCTGCTTAGCTATTTTTCCTGTCAATGAGAATGTTAAAAAGGTCCTGAGCAATCAGTTCTGAAAAGTAGCCCGTCACCTAATGCCGTTTCATTGAAATAAAAGATTTGGCAGCTGTTTGTCTTTCACAAATTTCACGGGAATCATCCACTCAATGTTACACTAGTTGGCTATTCTCCAGCAGTTCATTTCCATCTCAATAAGAAGGAAGGAATCTGTCAATCATAAAATGACCTCTGTAACATATCTCTGTTTCAAAATCTGGAGTGATCTTCCAAAGGGAATTGCCGATTCACTGCAATTGCCATGTGGACTACAATCGATACCTTATTTCAGGCAGACCTAATACAGTAGTGTAAGCAATAGCATCATCATATTTACTCCCCATTTCTTAAAATTTAATTTAAAGATAGTAATTTGATGTACTGTTATCCTTGCATGGCTTGGCACAATTGTTTTAGCAAGGTTAATTCTGAGAAAGTGATTCCATGAGCGTAATGACTTCTTATAAACGACTTATTTGTGTCAAAATATTTGTTGCACTCTCTGATGCATGTCCACTACAATTGGTTTGAGACAAAGCTGTTTAACAGTATATAATACACAGAGTCTTAAGTATGCTTCATTTGTTTTCTTTGTTAGTCATCCTGATTGTCATCAATTGTTACCCAATTTACATCAGTTCATTTGGAACACTTATAGTGAAATGTATAAGTCCAATACTATTGGTCAAGTAAGGATTAGTTACATCTATAGGATTTTATTAAGTTGTAATTACTACTATCTCTATATCAATTTTGCTGTTGCTACTACTACTGTTTTTAGTATTAATGCTACTAATACTAATAGTACTACTATCAGTAGTACTCTAGTGCTTCCGTTTCTACTAGCAATCATTTGCTCTTTGAGAATTTGTGTCATCCCTTATATATATTGTTATAACTATGCACAGATAGAGTTACCGAGTTTTCATCATAATTTTCCGAACCCACAACACAGTACAAAATCACATGCGCTACTACCGACAGAAGAAAGAAATGGGGGTTACGCTACCTAACCTCCTATATCAACCAGAAACTAAATGGATAGACCTGTAACGTGTACCTGGTGATGATAACCCATATATATGACCGAAAATAACGAAAAATAAAATATGGATACATTTAAACAAATAGGTTTGCAATATTTTGGATCACAAGCAACTTTCCTCAAAATGATGTGAGTGGAACTGCAACCAGGTGGCAGATAGTGCGAAGAAAGTTTAACACCAAGTAATAAATGAATAAACAATGTTAGACGTTTGTGCGTTTTTGAGAGACTATGTTCCCACGCTCATTCACAGTTTCTGCTACTTGATATCACCCGCACTTTGGAGATATTTTCTCTGGATCAGCATCAGGAATTCCGCAGTGCTACTTGAGATAACTGATGAAGGAAACGAAAGATAGATTTAGCATTAGTCGTTATTCAGTATGACGATCGCATCGGCCCTTCCCGTAACAGCGTTATGGGTATAGTATTGTGCACCTAACAGTGCATAATATAATTTAGGCTAACGGACAGTTGCTGGATGAGTCAAAACAAACTTCGTACAGTGTAAAGACTAGTGCTAAATCTATTTTCCATTTCCTTCAACAATTATATATATATATATATATATATATATATATATATATATATATATATATATATATATATGTATATATATATATATATAAGAAATACTAAATTTCTAAATCTCTCGTAGAGACATGTACGGTGGTGGGGGAAATAGAATGGTTGTATACTGTCAATCTAACCCGAACGTGACAGTAGGGGGTGCACCACCGCTGTATAGCCCTAGGAAGCATCGACGCCTCCTGATGGCTTTGACACATTTTCCCTTTGTCCTTATATACATTTACGAAGGGGAGACAAACACCCCGGCCGCCGGAGCTGCATCTAGGGACACGTATATATATACATATATGTATATGCATACACTAATACGCGCAAATACATACACATATACATACACGCACACATACACACACACACAGATATATATATATATTTATATATATATATATATATATATATATATATATATATATATATATATTATATATATATATATGTGTGTGTGTGTGTGTGTGTGTGTGTGTGTGTATTACATATATGCACCTACATGCATGTATATAAACACAGTTAAATATGATGCATTTCAACCTACGCTTCAGACCAATTCCATTGGTTTCAAACATTCAGTAATACATAATTTTCCTCACTATGATGTTTATAGATAGTATTTTATAGCGTTTAATGTTAACCACATTAAGATTTTTACACCTTCTTTTATGATTTTAACTTTTGGAATCTTTCGTCATGATATTTAACACAACCGAAACATGCTCAGAGTTTCGACATACTATCAACGATCACATTTTTATAAAATTGCATGTAGTTATTTTAAATAATTTTAGTTAATTTATATTCACTCTTTTTTCTTGGCTTCCTTTTATGGACATAGCTGTAGTAATACATTTTTTTTTTCTACCGAAATGTTGATGCATTTTTAATTAATATAAATTCAGATACATTACATGTAATACGTTAGCAAACACTTCAGTATAATTACAATAATAAAACATATTCATAATATTTTTTTCTGGCAGCCTGCTTAAATAAAATCGCAAAATCTACTAAAAAGCTTAAATCTATGAACAACAAATAAAAAATTTGTTTAAAATGAACTGATATTAATAGCAGTATCAACTAATAAGTTACATTACTGAAAATGTTTCTAGATGTATTACACATTCAATGAAAAATAAAATTAAATATTGCAAATAAATATATTGAAGTGTTAATCTCATCATGTAAATTGATGGTTTCACAGAACTAATACTTGAATGCCTATATTCATTATTTACAACTCTAGAGTGTTGATTAATTGGAAAATATCAATTTATATTTCTACATTAATGAGGGTTATAAGAAATTAAAATAAGATAACTCGTAAAATATATATATATATATATATATATATATATGTGTGTGTGTGTACGTGTGTGTGTGCGCGCGTGTGTTTATGTGTGCGTGCGTGTGTGTATGTATGTATACATATACATATATATAAATATATGTATATATATATACATGTATAAATATATATATATATATATATACATATATATACATATGTATATATATGTATATATTTATATGTATTTATCTATCTATCAATATATATATATATATATATGTATATATATATGGTGTTCTGAATAAATTGTCTCCAAATTAGTCAAGATTGAAAATTAAATTAACATATAACTTTAGCAGATATTTTTACCACAATTGCATAGAAATACCTTGAAATACTAAAGAGAAAATTCGTTCAACAAAATCGCCATTGGTTCAACCACGATCTCCAGACGACATCCAAATCTCCTCTGGACGGCAATCACGTTTATGTTGGTAAATGCTGCCATAATCCACATTTCCAGTTCATCTTTGGTGTTACAAAGAATTTCGTTGGTCTCTCGCTCACCTGTGCCCCCCCCCAATAATTAAGAGGATTGCAATCTGTGGGAGTCAGGGGGCCAGATGTTGGGGGTGATGTGGTCGAAGAAATTGCCTGACAGCCATGACTAGGTTTTCCTGCTTTTGTGGAATTGTGCAGAGTCCTCTTATCAGATATAGGGTCTTTCAGCAACAATCCTCTTCACCCTGATCAGCGCTATCGCCTCCAGACACTTGGTGTCCAGACACGCAGGCGCTATCCCCTCCAGAAACCTGGTGGCCAGATACACAATATCAGAGTGTTTGCAGATTAATTTGTACTAACGTATAAGGGCTGGGAGTCAGCAGAATCGGCAGTACGTGGGGTAAAATGTTTTGAGGCATTCCTCCATCTTTATGTTCTGAGTTCAAATCCCGTCGAGGTCAACTTTGCAATTCATCCTTTCGGGGTCCACAAGAGAAATATCAGTTGGACTCTGGGGTTGATGTAGGTTTGATTCGTACCTGATTGCTTTGAAAAAAGAGACCCGATTTTTCTAATGTTTCTTTGATGATGATGATGACGTTGATGATGATGATAACAATAATAATAATAATAATAATAATAATAATAATAATAATAATTTTAATAATAATAAATACAACAACAATAATAATAATAATAATAATAATAATAATAATAATAATAATAATAATAATAATATAATAATAATAATAATGATATTAATAATAATAAAAGCCGTGATGCAGTGGCTCTCATGAGTTTTTATGTTAACTGATAGGAAGTATCATCACGTATATTCTTTTGTCTTGGCATAAAAGATGGTCTACAGCACATATTCTGCTGAATACCATGGATTTGCTTGTCGGTTGTTTGACCGTAACCAGTTGAGCATGTCCCTCAGGGGTTGACGATATGTGCATCTCTGATCATGAGCAGAAGTAGTGGCGGAGCATCATAGCCATGTGTTGAAAGGAATTTTGGGGATTTGGTTAATTCAACTTTAGAAACATGGGTTTTTTTGTTCAACACTTCTAGACAACCCTTATTCAGGGATCTTTTGTGCAAGATGTGGTACTTGACCTGAAGGAAATTCTAACTAGGACCCACCTGCAACGTCATTGACTGTTTATCTTGATATGATGCATGTTGTGATGCATGTGCCTGGTGTAACCGTATCAGACGTGTGTTAACCTCTCCACCAAATTTGCTGGCCTTGTGCCAAAAGTTGAAATCAATATTGACCAAATTACCATTCAATTACCAACTATTCCAGCTTTTAAAATATTTACACGTGATAATCATTGAAGATTGTTATTGCGATGATATCAATCACATGTGGCTCTGTATAAAAGCATAATGTTCCGTCCAAGTCATATATAACCACATAGGCAGCTTCTCGGATTCTAGATGGTATATATGCCTGCTTGGGCGGCACACCAGTCTTTCACATGATTACTTATTTTGTCTTTAGTTGAGTGGACTTGGGCGACTCAAAATAATATGTTTATCTCAAGAAAAATGTATATTATCTGGGACAAGAATCGAAATATATTAACACGATTCCAACAAGCTAACAATTGAGTCATACGCCTTATAGCTCCGTTTCAGAAACACACACATACAGCACAGAGCAGACACACACACACTCACAGCAAACACACACACACTCACAGCAAACACACACACATAAATAAATTATCTCTATTTAAAGGGAGAATTTCACTATTTTATCTTAAAATTACTCTGCATTAAGACCTGCTAGTTTTGATTCGTACTTGATTGCTTTGAAGAAAGAGACCCGATTCTTCTAATGTTTCTTTGATTCCATTACTGGTTGCAAATTTTTAGTTAACTATATCTGCCAAACTTCTGAGGTAAATGCGAGCATCCAGAAACAGCTGGAATTGTAACTACATACCATTTTATATGAGGCCCATACAAAGGTCCCTTCCAAGGCCGTATTATCGAAGTTTTCGTATTATCGAAGTTTCAACACGTGAGTTTTACGCACGTGACCAATTTCATCAAAATCAATAAAACGATGTAGAAGTTATCTAACAACGCCACAAACACAGACCTATTTTCCACATGTGTAGTATACATACATATGTATATATATATATATATATATATATATAAATATATATATATATATATATATATATATATATATATATATATATATATATATATATATATATATATATATATATATACATATATAGACAATGTGCAAGGCTTATAAAGAATACGCCCTTGAGTCGAAATGTTTGATTAACTGCGGTGCTCTTACATGGCCGCAGTGAAACACTGAATCAAGGAAAAGAATAAAAGAATAATATATTTGTGCATATAACGTTATTAAGTTCTTCCATCTGCTAGCACATACACAGACATATAAACACATACACAATCACACACACACACAAACTCTTTCTCTGGCACTCTCTCTCTCTCTATGTGTGTGTGTTTGTGCGTGTGTGTGTAAGTGCACCTTCACACGCGCGAGTGTGTGTATGTATCAAACCCAGGGCTAAAATGGTTCTTATATTATCGACCTTGAAATGATGAATGGCAAAATTTGTCTCAAACGGAACATGATCTTAAAACGTAAAGATGAACGAAATACAGCCATTATGTAGTAATATAGATAGATGTTTATAGTGGTTTTCAACCTAATAATAATAGTCGCACTTTGTATATGAACTAAAAATCTACTCCTCTAAATTCATAGGAAAATATGAAAATTTTCAGCAGCAAACAATTTGAAAGCAAATCGTTTAAAGGGAAATCAAGCGAAATAGAAAAGATATAACCGTAATATGCAAAATCTAAACAAAATAAACCAAACAAATTAAAGCTAAAACAAAATAAACATGAAAATATCAGCGAAAAAAATCGACACCAATATAAAAGAAATCATGAAACGTAGGATAAGATAAGCTGTAGAAGAGGTTAATATGACTGAAAAGATTAACGCTAAATAAATAAAACAATATTGGACGGCTGCAGGCAATAAAGCAAGAACTTATATATTGGCAATATTCATACAAGAAAGCCTATTATAATGAACTGCATTTATCAACCTTTGAATCGATGAAGAAGCATAAATCATCGCAATTGATCATAGGGCTCATGGAAACTAACATGTCAAAACGGAGAAGAAATATAGTATTAAGTTGCAATACAAAACCGCTGAACACACGCAATTTTTGCATTATAGATGGTATATTGAACAGGTACTTGGACTCGATTCTTTTTAGATTCTTGCTTTTGCTTCATTTAACACAAGTTTAAATATTAAAGATAAATGATACAAGGCTCAAAAACGGGGGAGATTATTTATTTTCCCAATGTGGAAAACAGCAAAGTAGAAATAGGTTTCCAATATTGTAAAATTCATAGTATCAATATTAAAACCGTTTGAGAGTAAACCAAAAATTAGGACTATAAATTTCAACAGATTGACCACAAAGTACAATCACATTAAATGTAAACTATAAAAGCACTAACATTATAGTTTAAATGCAATAAATCTGGGGCATAAATGCTGTAACAATAAACTGCAAACATAATAAACCATAAACTGCAAGCACATAAGCCATAAAACATAACTGAGTTCACTGTAAATGACAAATTAATAGACCACAAACTTAAAAGACTCTGATCTGAACTGAAACTAGAAGCACATTCATCAGTAACTACTAACCCATTAGTCATAAACAACAAACCAACCATGAACAAAATAACCGTGAACTATAAGCACACGAATACTAAAACTTGAACGTATCAATCGCAATACTCGAGCACATTAAGCAATTGCCATAAAAATCTTTAACCATAAATCAGAATCACATTAATCATAAACTAGAAACAATCAAATCATAAACAAGAAATACACTAATCAATAACATCACACTCTAAGTATATATTATAAATATAGCCAGCCAATTGCTTGAACACTAACAATAAACACCTACAAAACTGATTTGAGAAAAAGAACAGAGTGTCGGGGTTTTAAATCTATGAGCAATTCCCTGGCAAGATTGAAGTAAATCCAGTGTGATGGCCAACGTAAATTCACCTAAATTGCAATCTTTCTAATATAATATTTCTGTAAGGAATCCTGGTAATTGGTCATTAGTGCATGCATTTCTGTACATAACTCAGCCAACGTTTTGGGAATTTCTTCAGAGCAAGATCTACTAGTCAAACCTCATTCAATTTACATCCACACGCGTAAGAATGGAAAATATGTAATAACGTTGTTTTGTTGTGTCTGGCGAGGATCATTAGCCCAACAATAATAAAGCTACGCACTGTTTCAATATCACATCAATATCGCTAGGCAGTCAGTTACATATCTAACCAACTATTTAATTGATAGTGTGTTTAACGTGCTGATTAAATAATCAATCGTGTGTTTGTTTGCTTGTTTAAAGATATTTTGTCGCTATTCGCGACCTCAGCAATAGCTTATCATTTCCATTCAGCGTGTCGGAGAGTTAGCCTTTTGCTTGCGAATATGTAAGCTTGTATGCGTGTGTGTGGGCGTACAGTTGCCTACAAGAGAAGGGACAGTTAAGAGTAAACGTAGGGTATGTGTGTACGCGTAAGCGTGTGTGTATGAATGTGTATATGTGTAGTGTGAGTGCGCGTACGTGCGTAAGCATGTGCAGTTCTGCGTGAACACTCACGTGCCTGCCTGTAGTTGTGCTTTTGTTTTTGCGAGTGTGTATGCATTAGCCATTCGCGACCTCTTTAAGACTTCGTCCCTTTATTCAAAGTCATTTTCGTTCCAGATCTGGGATTGATTGTCATCTGGGAAAGGTTTATGAGTTAAGTTCCTTATACAGAGACAGGAATGGGAGGGAAAATGTGTAGGTGTACTTGTATGTGTGTGTGTGTGAACAAAAGAGCGTATGGTCTAGTGTACATTCTTGAATGACTGAGTCGGTTCTTTGAGTGAATGTATATGCTTGAATGGGCAAGCGAGTGTGCAAGTGTTTACTTATGTGCGTACATTCCAATGTGTGTTTGCGCGCATAAGTTTGATAGTATGGTAGACCCGGTTATTTTTTAAACAGGTAAGCGCCTGTGGGTATATGTGCCTCTGTGTTCTTGGACGTGTGTGTTGATAGTGTGCGTTGTTGCATATATATGTTGATGCGATCGCGTGCATTCACGTGCGCACGTATGTCTTGATATGTACGGCTGTGTTGCAATTGTTCATAATTAAATGTATGTATTTCTATACATTATCTTGTTTTCTGTAGTCCTTCTAATCCTACTCCATTAATTTTTACTTGTACCTATATACTTGTAGTTGTGGGTGCTCGTCTATGTGTAATGTTGTGCATTGGAATTGATTATATTGTTCTAATACATTTGGCGAAACAACGGCTCTTTAGTAAACAAACGAAAGCATGGTGTTCAATAATTGAACGTTTAAAATAAGAATATTTTCTAGGGAGTTGTTGAGTCTCCAATTTCACTTTATACGTAGCATATCAATATCAAGAATTTACAAGAACAATACGCCTCTTTCAACTACTATTACACACGATTAACGTATGATATTATTTTATATAGACATGTAGTTTGGACTGAACCGCCGAGAAGCATTTTTTAATTAGATATCGAGGTATTGAGTTCTGAATTAGATCGTATCTCCAGATGATTAACCTTTTCATATAATATAGATTAATAATATGTAAAATGTGAAATCGTTAAAATTAAACATGCAAAGTATGGAAGAACTAAAATATGGCCTGCATCATATTTGGAGCATGGAAGTATGATATAACGAAGGATATTGAAAATTGGAGAACTAACTATTCTCTACACTAATTACGTACAATAAGATTCTTAATTATTCATCGAAAAGAAAATCATTATTAAAATACTGCATAATGCCAGAAGCGTCTCTTAAGAGGCGCCACAAAAAGTAAGGAACAATCATCGGGCTTTTATATAGCTCTAAGAAAAGTAAAAGTAAACCAAGACAATTTCAATAAGAAGCAACATCAACATAATAATAATATTTCTAATATATGCAAACAATATCCTCATTACTGAAATAAAGGGTTCTGAAACCTATGTTGTGAGTACTGGCGAATGAGTACAATCTACATCCAGAAATATACAAAAATACTTGACACAGTATAATAATTCGATTGTAAAAGAAGAATGACATAATAGAGGGTTTGAAAGGAAATAAATTGCCCAATTCATGCAAGCAACTGAGGATGTTTGTCTAATGCATAGCATTTATGAAAAAGCATGTCTAAGTAACCGGAAGCAAGCACTTCTGCAGCAAGCCGACACAAGATCGTGTAAACAAAATCCAACTGAGCTGATGTTGTACCCCAAAAATATACCCTAAAAATATAGCCCAAAATATAGCTTGTGAAGCTACATTTAGTGAAGGAGTTTCTTACCTTGAAGTTCATGCACCGATACCAGCCTGATATCAAAGAACTAGAAGAAGTTTGGCTTCAGACGGTGCAACATGACGGTGTATGCGTGGATGTTTGTTGTAACTTTACAAATAGGGCAATTAAATTACTAAAACGCTTGAAACGTGACAGTGTATACACATACATACAGATAGACAGACAGACACACATAACACACACACACACACACACACACACATATATATATATTATATATATATATATATTTCTTTGTACTTGTTTCAGTCATTTGACTGCGGCCACGCTGGAGCACCGCCTTTTAGAGTGGTGAAAGAGTACAGCAGGGATCACCACCTCCTGCCGGAGCCTCGTGGAGCTTTTAGGTGTTTTTTTCGCTCAATAAACACACACAACGCCCGGTCTGGGAATCGAAACCGCGATCCTCCGACCGCAAGTCCGCTGCCCTAACCACTAGGCCATTGCGCCTACATGTAGTGTAATAACTATGTATTGTGATATGCATAACCTACACTAGTTTTCAGATGTTCACACCGAGAACGTGTGTTTCCCTGACAAAGAACGAAAAACGTTTTCGCCGGAATGAGGATAGCGATAGCGATTATGAATAAATGAACTTTAATAAGGACTTGCGTTCCCTTATAATATCTGTGTATTTGAAAGCAAATATTATCTACTGGATACTGTTTCCTAAACATCACTTGCTTGCTAACATATATACGTATGTGGCGAACCAATTTCTACGTGTCTATGTGTTTACATAGTAATAAAGTAGAATGATCTGCGAACAGTAGTTGACGCTTAGTGAGTCAGATATATAATATGTGTGTGTGTGTGTGTGTGTATGTTTGTTTTTGTGTATTTGTATTGTATATCCGTATGTGTATGTTTATGAATGGCTATATGTGTTTGTAACAGTTAATTGAAAATATGTTATGTTTTATAACCATTGTCTGTTATATCTCATGCTGTTGCGTCTCTTATATATGGAATGTAGGATATGACGAAATATTGTCAGCAGGTCTGTAATGTGGTATTAAGTCTACTAAATAACATATTTGAAAGATACTGAGAATGCTTAGTGTTTCCGTAGAATTTCTGCGAAAACTTTTCTATGATTGGCGATAAACGGTAAAGTATAAAGATATATTGATACCTTTGTTAATATATTTTTCGACCAATTGCAAACTAACAAATAAAGATGGCGCCGTTACACGAATTATTTACTGATTTTATGTCCAGGGGACATGAACTAGCAATATGTTCATTCATTGCAGAGATTCACTAAATTGTATTATACGACTAGGCTGAACATTCCGGTCAGTTGTGCTAGAAAACAAGACTTATTGAAAACTGTCATATTAATATGAAAATATGAAATACATGCGAATAAATCCCCAAAGCAGACACAGTCAAAGTTTCAGCATATCGAAAATCGTAGAAGAATTCGATTACATGTATCAGAAATATAGAATGATTGTATATCAAAAGCAAATGGTTGAAAACATGAATTATTTGTTGAAGGAGGAGCAGAAATTAAGAACTTAATATAAAACAATTCTTATACAAATAAGGAAATAATATTGTTCGGAAGGGAAATTAATAATTACTGATATTTATATAAAATACACTTTTGTGTGAGATTAAAGTCAATATATTTTCTTCAACGATAATAACGGCGAAATGACCATGGAATTTCCACCTACGAAGTTACCCTCCCGAGCACAAGTCCGGGCAAGATTGTTTATGGAAGTCCAGCAGTCGCTCATGCATACCGGCCTCCACTCCCCGTGCCACAAGTGTTATCCAAGGGAAAGGCAAAGGCCGATACAGCTTGGCACCTGTAGCGTCGCAACTCCTTTCTAAAGGTGAGTGAACTGGAGTTACGTGAAATAAAATATCTTGCTCAAGAAGACAAGTCGCGGCCCGGTCCGGGATTCGAACTCACAACCTCGCGATCGTAAGCTCGACGCTCTAACATGTGCCTTCACACACACACACACACACACACACACACATATGTGTGTGTGTCTATATATGTGTGTGTGTGTGTGTGTGTGTGTGTATGTGTGTGTCGTGTGTGTATCAGAAACAGAATACACTACGGTATTCAATAAGGAACATGCGCATATTTAATCATTGGTCATTTCAAGTTTAAAGAAGAAAATCTTATTCGAGGATACTTAATACAACATTTATTTATAGTATTCGAGATAATTTACAATAACGTAGAATAACTTTTCGGCTTTTGGACATTTCAGTAATGAGATATTTCATGTGCTGAAACCTCATTATTTATATCTATTTGGGTCGGAGAAATAGTTTTGTGTGGGAGACAAGAGAGAAAAAGTTACCACGTAATTATTCTTACTGCCAGGCCTTATATAATTGTTCACGTAGCTTTAGCAAATTGTCGCAGCAAATGCATAGAAAGGAATAAATCTTATTTACAAAAAAGTTTTTTGTTATATATATATATATTTATATATATATATATATACGTTAACTCTTCTCACAACTTTCAGTTTATAATTCTTTAAAGTGACGTATTGAGCATTTTAATCAAGTGTATACCCTGTTGATTAAATTTCATATTTCTTAATTAATTAACACTTTCAGAATCACCGCCCTCCGCATGTTTGGCTGCTCATTTGTGTAACACATTTATCATCGCATTTTTTCCTCTATAGATATGTTTTGCGTAACCTCTCTAATCCCATATATCTCCACACGTCTGACAATATATACTGATCATTGGCCGTTGTAATATGATCCTGTAGGTAAGTGGAATGAAATGACATTTGTTGGTGTAATGACAAAATTCAATGTTGTTCGCAAGGAAACATCTAGTCAATTGTGAAAATTTAAATTTGATTTAGAATAAGCATTAAATAAAGAATATTAACGAAAGACAGACTGCCTGGCACCATTGCTCTTTGCTCTTGAGCATAAGATATAATCTGTTTTTGTTCCTTTATTTGTGAGATCATGGCCAGTGTATCCTGCCTAGCAGTCAGGTTTACTTCATCTTCGTTGGCGTATACATAGATAGGCATTTCGTTCAAATTTGATCCAATTTTACACTTATCTAAATACCCATTACGATTTCGTTTCTATGCCATTCATATAGACTTCACTGAATATATTTGGGGAACAACTCATGCTAGAGCACTTAACATAATTTGAATCGATTTTGACGAACGGACATATGTAATCTTGTATACCAATTGAGAGATTATTAAATGAATATAGTCAACAATTTAAAATACATAAGATATACACATTGACCATAAATCAGGTACTGTGGTATTTCTCTCCGGGGGTAAACAGATTTTTGTCATCTTTTTGTAACACCACACGTTCGGAAGTGTTGTTGCCTTACGACGAAGATCGCAGTAATGTGCCAATCCAAACGACACTCGCTATAATTTAAGGAAATTAGAGAGATATTTTGAGTTAGTACTCTCTCAATTACGTACATCGACAGTCTATTGGAACATCATTTAATGTTTTAAACTATTTGACCACTATGAGACGTGAGGAATTCTCGTCTAAGCGCATGGTTGAATGCGTGTTTGCATCATTGAATACACGAAATATCTTGAAATATCAAGCTTTTGCGCTCACTACTGCTAGGGGGGATTTTCCCATCATTCTCATGAGATTGTGAGAATGCATGGCGTAGCGGTTGCAGTGTTGCCCCCAGAAACATTAGATCATGATTTTAATTCCTGTAAAATTTGCTGCAATGTGTTCTTGAGCAAAATATTTAATCTTACCCTGCTGTGTGATGACTTCGACATCCGATGCGTGGGTACAATTTGCACCTGTTTAAGGAACGTCGATTTGATGGTGGAGGGATATACTGTGCAGCTTAATTCTCAAGAAACTGCTGACCTATCTTTCTCGGACTATGAGAGAGATATTATCTCAGGACAGCTACAGGAGTAAGTGGGCTATCGATTGTGTGCTTACATTAAGCAAAAATCATATATGGCTATGTATATTTAATGCAGCAATATTTATCAGTCGGGAAAATTTTCAAGGGAGACTTTCCCTTCATACATTTCATCGCATTATTAACTACTTTCTCTCATTACTTTTGAGCTCACCATGTACAGACACATACCTGTATTTGTATATATGTGTTTGTGTGCGGTTGTGTGTGTGTGTGTGTGTGTGTGTGTGTGTGTGTGTGTGTGTGTGTGTGTGTGTGTGTGTGTGTGTGTGTGTGTGAATGTGTATTTCTGTTGCTGTGTATCATTCGGAATAAAAGAATAAAATCAATAACATTTCGACTGTTTACAATCTTGCTTATGGCTACTTAAATACTTTTGATCAATAGTGTGGTAGGATAAACATAATTTCGTACTCTTTGCTTTGTTCCTGTTGGTGCTGAGGACAACGATTATCAAAAGATTTGGAATTTGCTGAGCAATAACTTTTTCATGGTCATATTTACCTCAAATAAATTTTGACATAAATACTTTAAGAAGCGACCCGAGTACAATGTAATAAGGTATTTCTGTTAATACTGCTGCCAGATAACGTAGAATACGTCGGGGCTAACATAACTACTACCAATATAGAAAAATGATGCAAATATTAACGACAAGAATGTCAAATTATATTTACACTTAAGAAGTTCGTCAATAAGGAAGCGTAAAAGTGGGTGACGAAGTTATTTTCTTCATACAGGGAGGGAAAGTATTATGATTCTTTTTTTAATTGTATGTGACTTGAAAATTAAGAAGAACAGGAAAATGCAGAAGGGTCATACTGGTAAAGATTAAACGATCTGATGCCATCAATCTGTCCAAAATGTTAGTTCTGAATTGTTTGACTAAATGTCATACGGGGTATATTTACCAATCAAAACTTGTGTATATTATGCCGACGATTTCATGCATCGAGCATCATGTCTGTGTTTGCTTTTAGTGTGGTGGCACCTCGACAATATTGTCACAAGTGTCTCATTCACGGCGGCTGGCTACCGTGCAGTTAAAATTTGGCTGCCATTTCTAACAGATAACTCGCACAACACTACTTCTTTAAACCGCTGACAACATTTTTGGTGATTATTTCTGAGAATATATAAATTCGTCTTTTTTTTATTTCGCATACACTCACACACACACTCACACACACACACACACACACACACACACACACACACACACACACATACACACACAAATATATAGAGACTTATATGTGTGTATGTGTGCGAGACAGGAAGTAGAAACTGAGAGAAGAATACATGTTAAGTGTCGATAACGTAAATACTTAAATTAATTATATTTATGCGTGTGTGTTAAAGGTATGTACTCAGCATTTTATTTCCTTTGACTGCATTTCTCTGAAACCATTAATGACAAATATTTCATATATTTTTTCAATGATTATCATCATTAAATTTTCGATATCCAAATCTTCCAAAGAAAAAAAGAAAAAATAAACATATAAAAAGGTAAATTGCTAAATATAATTGTAAGTTTATTACATATTTTAAGTTCTCCCATTAATCAACACCTTTTGAATTCTAACAAATTAAAATATTAGAAATTAATGAGATAATATTTGCCTTACTGTGAATGTAAAGATGGTGGTACCTAAATTAAGAAATTTCCAAAGTGGGGATTGGAAATACGTATGTAATTTAAAAACGTCTATTCTGTCACAGATAAATATTACGCAGATCTAACTGCAAAATTACTTTTCTTCTCGTAAATGGAATGATACATATAATTTTGTGAGAACACGGATGTAAAGTATAGGTAGCATAAATTTAAAGATCGAGACATTCAAGAACTTTCTACTTCCTGTTTCGCACACATGCACACATATAAATCTCTATATATTTGTGTGTGTGTATGTGTGTGTGTGTGTGTGTGTGTGTGTGTGTGTGTGTGTGTGTGTGTGTGTGAGTGTATGCGAACTAAAAAAAGACGAATTTATATATTCTCAGAAATAATCACCAAAAATGTTGCCAGCGGTGTAAAGAAGTAGTGTTGTGCGAGTTATCTGTTAGAAATGGCAGCCAAATTTTAGCTGCACGGTAGCCAGCCGCCGTGAATGAGACACTTGTAACAATATTGTCCTGTTAACACAAATTTTGAAATCATGCAATTTTTAGTCTCAATTTTTAAGCTTTAATCACTTATCGTTGTCATACAGAGCTCTATTTCCGACAAGCCACATACCAATATAAACGTCTGTATCTCAGATCGGTACAATTGATATTCTATTATGCTGAGCACCCAAACACTTAATTAATTTACAATATCATATTATGTCCCATCGAGATAACTGAACCAATGCGGGAAACCTTGTTATATGGAACGAAGACGTGTACCCAGGCTTCTTAGCGCAAGGTGTGATTGCCTTGTAGAGAGAAAATATTAATATTAAAATGCAAATTTGTGAAGAATATAATCATTAAATTGCTAATTCCTTAAACGGCAGATGCTGTATTTCTTGTATTGAGCGACTGAATTTAGTAAGCATTACGTCAGTATTTATTAAATATTACGTTATTATTTAGTACATATTACGTTAATATTCAAAATTCGCCGCTAACACTACTATTTACCGCTTCGTCGACACTCAGAGAATCTATCCTCATATATCGATCATCATTATTTAGTGCCTCATTCTTATCAGGCTGATTCGATAATGAATGATTCGAGAATGCGACGTCTCCAGTGTTTAGCAGGATAAATACCAATGCAGAGGCTCTGATCCCCTTATATATGGAATCCAAAAGTTCAGCGCTTATGTTTATGTAAACAAATTTAGAAATAGATAAAGTCTGTATTCTGTAGTTTATTGCTACAGTTAATTTTTAATTATACTGGAAAACATGGGTTTGTTGACTGGTGTTGGAGACACGTTTCTTAGTAATTTGGGTTCGCTGATTACATAGATAAAATCCATTTTGTTTTATTACGTCAGGATTTTTCGATAACTGAAATGTTAATTTTCAACATTTCCAGTATAGTCATTATTTCAAAGGTCAGATTTAGTTCAGCAAAAGCAGCAGACCCATGTATCGAGCTTGATAAGTCTCTGAAAACGTTTATCCATATTATTGAAAGTTAGTGCAACTAAAAAAGTGAAAACAAATGTCATGGTTTAAGTATGTTCAAGAAATAAAAAGCATTGCACCTGAACGACTTTCACTATTTTAAATCTAATCAGCATTAAATGTTATATTGATGGGAGAAATTTTCTTTAAAACATTTCTGTGGCCCTTCAGTCTGCTCAGTATATGACAGTCACTGTACCATATACGAGGGGCGTTCAATAAGTAATGCCCCTGACCCCCTTCCCATAGCAGTAGAGCAACGACACTTGGCACAGTTATTAGTCTTTTCCTACATTGAAACTACCCAGAGTTATGCATTTCTCCCATCGTTTGATACAGCTCTGGAGACCGTTTTTGTAGAAGACCCCAGCTTGGTCCTCCAACCACGATGTGACTTCAGAAATCAAGGCTGCATCATCTGGGAAACGCTTTCCTTTCAAAAACAACTTCATGGCTGGGAAGAGGTGAAAATCAGAAGGTGCAAGGTCAGAAGAGTAGGGGGATGGGGAGGAGTTCATAGCCGCACGCCTGTGCTTCTGATCTGGCGACACGCGAGTTGTGGACCGGAGCGTTGTCCTGCAGGAGGAGGATGCCTTTGCTGATCTTGCCCCGCTTCTTGATTTTGATAGCTTCTCTTAATTTCCTCAAAAGTGAAGCATAATAGGCTCCTGTAATTGTGGTACCCTTTGCCAGGAAATCTGTCATCACTACTCCGTCCTGGTCCCAGAAGACTTTGAGCATAACCTTGTCAGCGGAGGGCTGCACCCTTGCCTTCTTTGGAGGAGGTGAGTCACGGTGCTTTCACTGCATTGACTGGGCTTTGGTCTATGGATCATAGTGATGGACCCAGGTTTCATCCTGTGTGATCAGACTTTTGAAAAATTTTGACTCATCTTCTTGGCATATCTCCAAATTCACCCTCGAGCACTCAACGCGTTCTTGCTTCTGGAAAGGTGTGAGCAACCTGGAAATCCATCTGGCAGACACCTTTTTCATATGCAAATGGTCATGAATGATAGTTTCCACAGACCCGGTACTAATCTTGACTTTATGGGCTATTTAGCGAATAGTTATGCGTTGACCTTCCAAAATGGCAGCCTCAACTTGACGGACAGACGTCTCATCAACGGCAGAAGGGGGCGACCAGATCTGGGAGCTGTTTCCACAGAGTTCCGACTATGTTTGAATTCACAATGCCAGCGTTTTACAATGTCATATGATGGGGCATCATCACCATAAGTTACTTTCATTTCATCAAAAGTCTCCCGTGGTGTGCGTCCTTTCAAATACAAAAACCAGATCACTGCTCGACACTCAACAGGCTCCATTTCACACTTGACTCAGTTCAAACACCTGTAAATCAGAAACCACAATTAGTTCAGAGCTGTAATTCGCTACTTAATCTATAGAGGTAGAAATAAGTGCGCATGATAAATTTCAGCAAGATTGAACAACTGCAAGTGGCTCAGAGGCATTACTTATTGAACGCCCCTCGTATGAGTCCGATTACATATGCGAAGTTTTTGGTGTAGATCATATAGTTTTGATTCCTCTTAAAACTAGTATCCCGCTTTCCTTCACAGTTTTGTGATTCAATGAGGTATAGTTGTAAGCTTCTTCCTTCCTCTTTGATAGTCCTTTTCTTCAGAAAGTAAAATTTACCTTAATTTCGTGCAGTTTCTTCTTTTTTAGTATATTACTTCGAACACTAAACCATGATTTTGTTTGGCTTTTCTTTCCTCATATTCAGTGTAGTCACGTTCACGTCCTTTCAGTGTTCCAGTTTGGATAGCCACTGCCTTTCACGATCAAACATTTGGGGTCTGAAAACATTTGCTCCGTGATACGGAACGAGTCCTTTGTTCACATTTGTAAAATAATTCCTATTGTTTTATTTGGCATTAGACAGATATAAAGAGGACTGTTTGAGGTGTCACAACCACCGGTTTTTTTTCTTTCATTTTTTTTTTGTACCGAGACATCACATCTATGGGGTTGTCATGCAAGGCAAAAGAAACACTCTTCACTCTGTATTACATTTAACTTTATGAAAGCGTGATGGTTGATTTTATTTTTCAGGTTACTCATTATTATTGTTATTACTGTCCTGCTAATGAGTAATGGCTTCATCGGTAGTACACTAAGAAATAAAAGCTATTTGGATGGCCGTATGCTCCTTAGAATTCATTCGCCATAGACGTGCCTTTTTTCGTCCTGGAAAGTAATTAAATGCGGAGAAAAAAAAACTCTCCTCATGAAATATGCTCTCTGTGATGATCCAACTTTGGTTCTTCAATTTCACGGCTCCAGTTATGATGGTGGGAAAGGAGCAACTGTCACGTGCCTAGGTAGAAGTTTTTGCGGACACGCAGACATAACAAAAGAAGAAAAAGTAGAAGAGGAAGACGAACAGCAAGTAGAAGGAGAGCATGTAGACGAAGAAGAAGAAGAAGAAGAAGGAGGAGAAGAAGAAGAAGAAGGAGGAGGAGGAGGAGGAGGAGGAGGAGAAGAAGAAGAAGAAGAAGAAGAAGAAGAAGAACAAGAACAAGAAGAAGAAGAAGAAGAAGAAGGGAAGGCTAAAAAAGGAAAAGAAATGGAGCTTGACAGGAGGAGAGAGAAAAATATATATGGGACCGTTGCAGGGAGTAGGTTCGATGGTTTGCATCTACTCAGAGTAAAGTTGGGGAAGCGCCTTGTTGAGCACGAGAGTGTTGTTCTATAAATTGAAGCCTTTAAGAATATTGTATGTACATATAAATCAGTGTTCAATGACATAATCACAGACACAGTAGGCGAAAGAGAGAGAGAGAGAGAGACAGAGAGAGTGAGAGAGAGAGAGAATCAGAGTGAGAGAGAGTCAGAGTGTGAGAGAGAGACAATGTAAGTGTGAAATTGCAGTATGTGGCGGAGGAGAGTTTTGTACATGTATTTACATAATGTGTGGAGGTGCAATGGCCTAGTGGTTAGGGCAGCGAACTCGCGGTTGTAGGATCGCGGTTTCGATTCCCAAACCGGGCCTTGTGAGTGTTTATTGAGCGAAAACACCTAAAGCTCAACGAGGCTACGGCAGGGGGTAGTGGTGATCCATATCGTACTCTTTCGCCACAACTTTCTCCCACTCTTTCTTCTGTTAGCCTGCTCGCTTAGCCAACGAGGTGGCGTCATTTGAAGGCTAAAACAATGCGAAGCGCATTGTGACCAGCGATGTGTAGCAACATCTGATAGCCTGGTCGGTCACGGTGATCACGGTAATTTACATAATGTATATATAATGTTTCTGATTATTATTATTATTATTATTATTATTATTATTATTATTATTATTATTATTATTATTATTATTATTATTATTATTATTATTTTTATTATCGTCGTCGTCATTTTCTTCATCAACACCATTATCTAATATGAAGCCATTCCAAATCAAATGTGTCTAGTGTCTCAATACATGTTAGAACTTTGTAAAGTTTCAAATATTTGTTATTTATCCGCAAACATATGAACTATCCTGTTTGGTTTCTCTAGCGATATGAAGACTTCTAAAATTTTCATTATGATTGCCTGAAACAACGCACCAATATTTCTGTGCACAGCATTTTTTCTCTATTTTGTAAACACAACTTTCTATAGAGATTCTTACTACATTTATAGTAACGTATAGAATTATGTTACTAATAATGTGTGCTCCAAGAATGTCCACACTAATATATACAAAAGCAGTTAAAGAGGTGCAGCCTGGGGTGAGTGTGCAAACAAATCAATAATTAAATGTGAATGTAATATTGATTAATTAATGTAATTTATTAAATTATACTTCCTATTATGCTTGACATATTTCAATGAAAAATGCTATTCACACGGTGCCCAATGTTTAGCTATTCTGCTAATTGTTGTTAACAGTGTTTTATTATCAACTCAGTGGATTGTTATAGCAAGAGTTACCCGTACTTTTAGAAAATCACACACACACTTACATATACACACATGCATAAACACTCCTACATCCACATAAATACTCACCAAAAGGCACCTAAACGCACATGTATGTAATTCAACTAAGCATTATCTTTATGTTTTTACAGAAACATTCCTGTAATCATGGACCTTTGAATAGAGACGCTTGCCACTAAAAATGCTAATTTTGAGAGTTTTACTTATTTAATTACACATATCTTCGTCTTTCCATTTGCTCTGCTTTTATAACTTGTGTACAATTAATTCGTTCCTTAAAGGTTTCGGTTTTTATTTCACAGGACCAATCAGTAATATACGCATGGAGAGTAGGAATATTTTAGAATACTCAATTACCCTATAGAACAATAATGAAAATAACGGAAATAAAATAGGGGTATTTTGTGTGTAAATTACGAAAATAAAATTCTTTTCTTGATGTGACCCTCCAGGTTCACGCAAATTACCATTTTTATTACGTAGGAATTGAGTACAATCAGGATTAGGCCAAATCTTACAACTCTAAAAGTTATGAAATGAGTTCAGCCTAAACTATGAAAATTATAAAAGTACATCCAATATCTTTATTGTTATATGGGTCCAAGTCCGCGGTGAATCTGGCAAGAAACCACATCTCATCACCCAACCTGAACTCAATGGTCTAGTTCGTGAAGACCCGGCCACACGTCTGCAACAATCGAACCTTGTTGGATAAAGATGCTCGAATTAGAGTATTTAGGAAGCTTTCTGCAAATCTACAGCAATTCTTCACTGGAAAACAACTTCCTTAATTGTAATGATATCAGATACCAATTCAATGAACTTGAGCTTTGCTATGAACCAAATGGGTGGAGGTTATTCATAAATGCATCCCTTTACAACATTTAAACGGTTCTGTAGCACATTGAGAACATCATGCCTTCAGTTCCAATTGCTCACTCAGTCATTTAATGGGTGACATATGAGTCGTTAGCTTTTATTCTAGACGGCATAAGCGATAAGGAGCATGGGAAGATAATTTGTGCGGACTTGAATGTAGTACCCATACTTAATCGACTACACCCTGGATACACCAAGATTTTGTGCTTCGTTTGCAAGAGACACAGTAGTGCCTGATCAGATATTATGTACACTCAGAATGGCCACCTCGTGAAACTATGACACCCACAAGGAGCTAAACACAGAGGGGACAAACAAGGACAGACACACGGATTAAGTTGATTACATCGACCCCAGTGTGTAACTGGTACTTAATTTATCGACCCTGAAAGGTTGAAAGGCAAAGTCGACCTCGTCGGAATTTGAACTCATAACGTAACGGCAGACGGATTACGGCTAGGCATTTCGCCCAGCGTGCTAACGTTTCTGCAAGCTCGTCGCCTATGATTTGCATCATGGTATCTATGACACTTAGATACCATGATGTAAATTATGAGCCACTTGTTAAGGAGAAAATCGTTTTACCACCATTTCATATAAAGGTAGGCTTAATGAAGCAATTTACCAAAGCACTGCAACATGATAATCCGTGTTTCCAGGACCTCAAGGTGATGTTCCCTAAAATAATTTATGGCCAGATTAAAAAGGGCATATTCGTAGGCCCTCAGATTCGTCAACATAGCTGATGAGGATTTCGAAGTGGCAATGGTTGAGCTAGTAGCATGGCATGCATACAATGATTATGCAAAGGAATTCTGGGAAAGCACCAAATATCCCATTGCGATAGTATAGTGGACTTTGCTGAAACCTGAGACGTCTTATAAGCAGTGAACTAAATACTAAAATGTAGGTTAACAAACACGCTATAAATTACATAGTTTTTAAATCGATAATTTACAAGAAAATGTGACGTGATGGAGAAATTTTTGTTATAAATTTGTTACAAATTTAGCAAAGTCAGCTTCATAGTAAAATGTACACGAGGACTACGTTTTTTCTTCATCCTGAAAGCTGTTCAGCGTTACTTGAGCTGGCTGTATGGTATGAAACGTGCTTTCTCTCCGCATGTTTCCGGGTTCAGTCTCATTGCGTGACATCTTCAGCAAATGTATATTTTTTACTATAGCTTCGGGCCGACCAAAGCCTTATTAGTGGATTGGTAAAAGGCAACTTTAAGAAGTCTGCCGTATACATATATATATATATATATATATATATATATATATATATATATATATATATATATATATATATATAGACGATGTGCCGCCTACGTAACCACAATAGCCAGTGCTTAGCTTGACTAAAATAGATCGATAATATTTTCCTTTTATGGAAATATATGCACTTAATTCAATGAAATTATGACGATCACTTTGACTACTATGCATAAACTGCAAAGTATTTTATTTCGTTGTAGCTTAGGTAGGTATAATTCGGCCCTGCCTTTCAATCTCACTTTTTAAGCTATGCATAGTGCTGCTCTAGTACACGTAGTGTGTACATTCCTACAGCAACATATTATTTACGTGCTATAAAGGCAGACGTAAATCTGCCTTCAACTCAGTCACACGCCTGTATTTCGCTTATTCCTTGTGTTTCACTGCATAAAGGTTACCAACTGCCTATCCTGAATAATTACTAACGGCACGAGTGTGTGTGTGTGTATGAATATGTCTGTCCATCACCGCCGCTTTTGACAACCGGTGTTGATATGTTTACATCCAAGGACTTTAGAGATTTGGCATGCGACTGACAGAATATATACTAGGGTTAACAATAAGTCCTAGACATCGATTTGTTCAACTAAAACCCTTTAAGGTGATACTCAAGCTAACCGCAGAAACAAGTAAAAGATAAAAGATAAAAAATATCAATATATTGCTCCCTTCAAACTAATTAAAAAAATTATATTTTATTCTAATCTGACGGCACGAGTTCAAACATAACTATGTTGGGTTATCTTGAAGCTCCTCTCCATCACTTGTTCGAAGTTTCCATAAGCACATTCAATTCACGACTATATTTGAATATTCCTATCTCTGGAGTCATCAAGTTGAAAAATATTTAAAACTATTACTGGTATAATATTATGCAACCATAATATTCTATAAAGTATATCAAATGCTTTTATGACACAATACCACGTTCTGCTGTGTTAGCAGTGCTCTTTACATTAGTGTGTTCAGGTTGTTTCTGCAGAAATTATAGCCAGCACTGATGTTTGATACAACTTTTCGCATGGAGACGTCAGAAGTAAACAAACAATGAGATCGGGAACAAAAATGGAGTAATGAGTGTGATATGTCCCACATTATGACGACGTAACTTCTGACGTCTCTGTGACTGGTCCGTACCACGTACATCGCCGACCGACACTGCTTGCTTCAGCATGCCGCAGGTAGTACAAGTCTACACCGTTTACCAGAGACACTGCTACAACATAGCGACCTGACATAGCAACATACTAACATATAGCACCCTTACTGAAGTCCTTCACGCGGATATTTTATCATTACTATTTATTCTTCCACACAAAATTGTTTTTCTCTTTAGAATGCCTCAGATAGTACCAGTTTACATTGTTTACCGGTAGCGCTAATAGACATAGCGACCTGACTTAAATTTTTCACTGTGTGTAGTTCAGTTCTCTGTTTGAGTTCCAGTTTTATGAGATCTTTTTTTCTTCAGAATCTTTTTTCAATAGAATTCATATATATTTTCACTTTCTCATTGTTTATATTTATTTTCCCTGTGTGTAACTCAGTTCTGTGTTAGTCTTATCTGCATTGCATGTAGTTCGACTCTTCTCCTCCATTGATATGTGCCGTTGTCGGCGTGACTGGCGCGTATGGCGTACCTTGCCGACTGACACAGCTTACTGTGTCTGTCCACTCTCTGTAGTGGAACAGCGCACTTCTCACTTGGGGGTGTCCACCACAAAACAGTGTATATGCCATATTTCGGGTTTTGCCCCTTCATCAACACCTATCTAATTCACTCTTTCCGACAAACATATAGCTTATATAACAACTGGAATTGGATGTCTTGATGGCAATGCTTTCATTTCAAGACTGGTTTCCGTTCGTTTATATTTTGATACAGAACCTATTATATGAAACGGTTACCGACTTGATACCGCTTTCAAATTTTGCTACAAAGCCAGCAGGTTTAAGGGAGGGGACATGTCAGTTTTATCCACGGCAGTTATCGATTAGGGATTTAATTTATCGATCATGAAAGGACGATAGAAACTGTCGACCTCAGTAGAATATAATAAAAAAAAACATGAAGACGGTAAAATGAGGCCTAGTATTTTGTCCCGTGACTTAATAATTCTGCCAGATCACTGCCTTCGCAACCGACTAAATGTTAGCAAAGATATGTGCTATATTCATCACGCCAGAACATTTGTGAAAGTAACCGTTAATATATTTTCAATTTTGGTGGGAGATATATCAATATAAGTAAAACCAGATATATTTCCTCGCAATATAAATTACCATAGTTTACCTACTGAATTAACATCTAAGGGTTTGTTATCCATCAACAGACATGACAAATTGTATATAGGAAGTAGATGATAAATAAGCATGGTCGAAATCGGCTTTAATTCCTCCAGGGTTGATTAAATAAACCGTTAGCCAAACTGATATAATTCATTACATAACATTAATACTATCAGAGCTTGTACGTGACTCTTTTATACAAAAATGTAATACATATCTCACATACATATATTTTCTTTCCTCATACACACACGTATGTTTGCTTGATATTATAACATACAATCTAACCGATATTTGTGCCCAGCAAATAACCTAAAAATGTTCAAATTTTATATTACCAACAATAAAGTTCTCACATTTTGCCAGTCTAAGCTGAACTTTGTATGCTATTTGTGATACATTTAATATTTCTGAATAAAAAAAAACGCGATCAAAAGGAAACAGCATATTTACAGAACATAAAATTTAACGAATATATTGTGACGACGCACATTAAATTTCTTCAATGCGATTACCACATTTGATTTTTTGTTGACGTCATATCCCTGATAAATCTAAAAAAATATTTTTGTTTTCATTTTCCAGCGATCAAACGGAGAAAACAAATGGGTACCGTTAACGATTTGGAATATTTATCATAAATATGTCACTTTTGGTTTCTGTAAAAGATTTAATTAACGTCGAAATTGCATAACAATTTGTGTTATAGAGGGTAGAAACAGAAATTATTGCATCATACATTCTTTTTATTATTATGAACTTCATTATTTCTTCTACATGTTGACCGATTTCACTGAGAAAGATTTGTTTTTATCGTTTTCTTATTTCAATTCTCTGATGTATATTTACATTTTTTTTTCGTAAATCGAGAAGACAGCATTAATAAAGGATGTAAATGTGGTTGATATTAATCAACAATATATTTACGTCAGTGTTGTTATAGAATCGAGAATATATAGAAAGACACCGGAGGTTTGATTACACTACATATTTTTTCCATTTCTTTATGTACAAGTTAGTTACGAGCTATATTATCCACATGTCTTCGACGGAACATATATTTCTTTCAACTTGTTTCTTTTGTGTGCATTCTTATTATTAAATTCTCATTCTACACATGGTTCAGTCTTTCAATTTCTTTTTACTCCTGTCTATGATTTATGTCTGGTAGTTTTCGTAAGTAATTTTTCATTCGCTCACTTTTATTGAAAATTTCGATATTCGTAGTTTTCATACTTTTCCCTTCTTCTCTTCGTTCTTCTTTTTTTCTTTTTTGGTTATGCTCCATCTTATTTCTTCCTTTCCTTTTTTGTCTGGGTGTGTGGTAAATGTAAAGTATTTCACAACACTTTACATTTTGATTGTCTCTGTGATTTTTTTCCTTTATAGAATTATGTGTACGAATATTTACATGTAGATAACTATATATCTAAACGTATATAAATGACTGATTATCCGTGTACGCATATTGTGATGGAGATTGCATATATTTATCTTCGCTTTTTCTATCTAAACCTATTTATATTTATCTCTCTCTCTCTTGTTACCCATCAATCTATGTACATTTATTTTGATATTTTCACCATCAGTTTTTTTTCTACTGACACTTGGAAATTTGATATAGACCATACACAATATAACAAAAACACATTGCTTTACACGGTGCTCATGCTATCGTTTATTGACAGGTGGTTACATATAATTGAAATATTCAAAGAGAGAGGAACATATGCAGTTGACTGTAATCGTAATGTATTTCAATACTTCTGCAAAAGAGCACGTTGTTTAGCATCGTCATTCGGTAAGATGAATGACCTCGTTTTCTTTAAAGTGAATAGAAATATGATAGAAGAACACTAAATATATTGCCAGAAAATATTCCAAACTATTTGTTATAACAAGCCTTACCTGATAGCACTAAGAGAGTAGAATGAAATAACATTTTTTGACGTAAATACTTCCTCGGAATACGACTAGCCCCTTGTCAAAATATGATGTGTTGTGTGTGACTTATTTTAGGAGCAGTATTAGTAAAGCTGACCGAAGAATATATAAATATATACTTATACTATGAGACAAAATCGCTGTATGTTTGGACGTTGGGAAATCAGTGAAGTAAAAGATATGCAAAGGAAAGTGAAATATAAGTAAAAGCTTTGAAGAGAAAAGAGACAGTCTATTTACATGCAGAGGTAAAGGAAACTGGTGTGTATAAAATATAAAGGAATGATCTGAATTTAATACTACAAGTTTGGTATATTTTAACTGAATACATGTTTGATATTTTTATATTTTATGATGCTCGTGGTTAATATTTTACTAGAAAAAGCACATAAATGTCAAACTGACGCATATACATGTCAACAGTTTACCAAGTGAGAAAGATATGGAGTATCAAACAAGGGGTTTTAAGTTTGTAGCTCCAAGTCAAATCAAGTCTGAATTCAGATATATCATGATTTGATGTGGTTAATATCAGTTCCACGCATTCAATAGGATGATGCGATAAATTCAAATTAAAAAAGTGTCTAATAAATTAGGATTTTATAATGCACATCTTGAAAGACTCTACATTCTACATGAATGAAGAAACGTATGCCGCCATATGTGGTTATATATCGTAGTTGTATGCTTATCGACGAGTGTGTTACTGATTAAGAGAAAACTGAAAATCTTGGAAGATATCTTACAGCTTGATGTAATGCACGTTGTTGATGCGTGTGTCAAGTTCGAATCCACGGAGTATATAACACATACATTGTTTACGCCTTGCAATTCTATATTTAAGAAATATGGAATTATGGACATTATTTGCATTATTTACAATTGACGGATATTTGTCCCATCTTGTTGGTATACCCGTTTCGGCTGGTATACCCTCCAGGATTTATCAGGTTTCTTGGGGAAATTTCGAACCTGGGTTCTCATTCCTGAGGTATTTTTTGATATTGTTGCTGTTGTTGTTGTTGTTGTTATCATTATTATTATTATTATTATTATTATTATTATTATTATTATTATTATTATTATTATTATTATTATTATTATTATTATTATTCATGTCCTTGCCCGGAATCGAACTCGGAATTTACCAAAAGCTATTCACAAAAATCATATTTGCGAGGGTTGGACAAAATAATGGAAAAACCTTAAAATTTCAAACAAATCAATGTTAATATGTTTTAGGACAAATTTTGGCTGTAATTACAGCTTGAATTCTACAAGGTATGGACTCGTACAAACTTTGAATTGTTTCCAAAGGATTTTTTGTCCATTTATCAGGTAAAACAATCTCCTGTTGTACTTGTAGTGATGATGGTGGTGGATAAGGTTTCCTTACATATTTTTCTAAAATGCATCATAAATGTTCAATAATATTGAGATCTGGGGACTGTTGTGGGCAGATAAGATGTTCAACTTCACTAGAATGTTCATCGTGAAATTCATTAACAACTTTAGCTGTGTGAATTGGTGCATTAACATCCTGAAATATTGCGTTTCCATCTGGAAACAATTCTGCAGCCGTAGGCTGAATTTAATCAGATAAAATGCTAAACTAGTCTTGACCATTAATTCTGCCATAAAGGAAAGCTATTGGGTCGGCGGATGTCCAATATATAGCCCACTGGATCATCACAGATCCTCATCTATGTTTAACAGTTGGAAGAGGGGAGTTTTGATTAAATGCTTCTTTTGGCTGTCTCCACACGCATACTCGGTCGGTGGTATGATATAGGGTGAAGGAGGTATCGTCCGAGAAAATAACATTCCTCCACTGCTTTAGGGACCAATTATGTTGGTTTTTACTCCACTCTAAGCGCTTTGCAACGTTTGTTTTTGAAAGTAGTGGTTTTCGGATAGAAGCCCTCCCTTGAAATCCGATTTCGTGCAGCTCCCGGTGAACTGCTTCTATGGAAACCGGTTTCACGAGGTGGCCATTAAGCTCGTAATTATTTTGGGGGCTGTTTTGTTATGTTTTCTAAGAATTCGACGATCCCTATCTGGAAATTTGGGTTTTCTTCCAGAGTTTTTTTCGATGAGATGGTTTTTCTCTGTTTCTCAGAGGTGGTCATTACTTTCGTGTCAGTACTTTCTCGTCAGATACTCCAAACATTTCGGCTGTTTCTTTTACGCTAGCGCCTGCCATAATGAATTTTAATAAACTTTGATGATGATATCTGAAAAGAAACAGCAATTTTAGCCAAACATTAAGCAACACTAATAATAAAAAAAAATTTAAAAAATAAACAAGCTTTTGACGGTTTTATAGATATTTCAGAATTATGGTGCTATGATGCTAGGTATTTCCATTATATTTTCCAACCCCTGTATATACTTAGAGCAATTTATGAAACATATTATTGGTGCCCAGCCAATGGTAGGCCAGAAGCGAGTGGGTTGTGTAATACCCATAGTCTCAGTTGGTTGTACTTGCAAATACAGCCAGAAAGTCGAAACACAGGTGCTTCTAATAAAACCCTAGGGGGCTCTAATTCCACAACCTTCCTAAGAATACTGCCTCGAGAAACTGAATAAATTGTTTTCCAATTGTATCAAATTTCGTAAGTGCAATGTATGCCACGTGCAATTTAACAAGAATTCCTCTGTGAGCATCTAATGATTCAAACCGATTAGCATCGAAAACAAATATATTTCTTTTATAGCATTAGCCCAGTTAGGTAAGATACAGATATCATAGCAAATATATACCTTCATTATTGAATCAAAAGTTATTGGTTCTGATGATATATTATTTCAAAGTAGCCTCATCAATGTTCTCATTTAGAACCTACTATTTTCACATACCTTGTCATGATGAGGTTACAAATACAGAGACACATGATATTAGTACTGGCGCATAATTTCACCTAATATGCGAGATATAAATCTGTATGTTATGTTAGAAACAAAACGCAAATGTAACACATACATTTTATTAGTACTGTCTGCCAATATTGGTTATCATTACATATATGTAGGAGCTCTATAAACTCGTCAATGCACAGACATGTTCTAGCAATATGTGGTGTACTCCAACTTTGAATCTCTTACTCTTTTACTCTTTTACTTGTTTCAGTCATTTGACTGCGGCCATGCTGGAGCACTGCCTTTAGTCGAGCAACTCGACCCCGGGACTTATTCTTTGTAAGCCCAGTACTTATTCTATCGGTCTCTTTTGCCGAACCGCTAAGTGACGGCGACATAAACATACCTGCATCGGTTGTCAAGCAATGCTAGGGGGACAAACACAGACACACAAACACACACGCACACACACACATACACATATATATATATATATACATATATACGACGGGATTCTTTCAGTTTCCTCTACCAAATCTACTCACAAGGCTTTGGTCGGCCCGAGGCTTATGGTAGAATTCACTTGCCCAAGGTGCCACGCAGTGGGACTGAACCCGGAACCATGTGGTTGGTAAGCAAGCTACTTACCACACAGCCACTCCTGTGCCTATCTACAGCACAAAATTATATTATTCCAGGACGTACATTCTGATCTCACCTAAAATCCAAAAACAACATATTTACTATACGTGTAAACTGAAAAGAAAATCAATTTTGAGTGGATTACAATCAAGAATGTTTCAGTTGTATCGAATCAAAAATACAAAGTCAAAAAAATGTAAATAAACAAATATAATTTTATTACTCCTTTCGATATATAAACTCCATCAGAGCACCAATTTTACATGTGGTTATAATTATAATTTCGGAAAAGGTCCATGTTTTGAAATGATCTCTATCGAACCGTAATCTAGTTCGAGATGAATATTTATTTTAATGCTAATACACTATAATGCATTATATAAAACCTTGAATAAATATATTATATTACGAACACTTTTACAGATATGGATGAAGGTAAAAGTACATTAAGGCTAAATATTAAAACAGATGACAACGAGTGTGATGTAAATTTAATACTTCTAGATACCTACATGCAAAGAATATAGTATCTCCGAGAATAAAAATGGTGCAAGCTGCTCATATTATCGATAAAAACCAACTACGTCATTCATACACGCATAAATCTCTGACGATTATGACAGCATTTTCCATTTGCATCCATTGAAATTTATTGAAAGGAGATCTGATAGTTTTAAGTGTTACTCTTTAGGACATTTACGTTTAGCCATCATCAACAAAAGAAAATACATTTAGTTGTTAAATCCTTTGAATTTACATGTATGGATTTACATGTTTTGACTACTAGAATTTACTTCTATACATCAACGTGTAAGACAAATATTGTCTTCATATTTAGAAGTACGTGGAGACGCAATGGCCCAGTGGTTAGGCAGCAGACTCGCGGTCGGAGGATCACGGTTTCGATTCCCAGACCGGGCGTTGTGTGTGTATTTATTGAGCGAAAACACCTAAAGGCTCCACGAGGCTCCTGCAGTCGTGCTGGTGACCCCTGTTGTACTCTTTCGCCACAATTTCCCCTCACTCTCCTTTCCTGTTTCTTGAGTAACGCTGCGATGGACTGGCGTCCAGCTGGGGGAAACACATACACTACAGAAACCGGCAAACCGGGCCCATGAGCCTGGCTAGGCTTGAAAAGGGTGACTTTTCTTTTAATTTAGAGGTACATTGTAAAAGCGTGTAACCAAGTGTTTAGGTTACGATTGTAAGGTGTGAGTTCGAAACCCAGCTGCATATGCCGGATCACGACACTTTATTTCAGGTTACTCCATCCACGCAGCTGGCATAAATGAGTTGTAACTTTATTTCAAAGAGCTAGCCTTGTCACATTCTGCATCATTCTGAATCTCCCTGATAATTACGTTAAGGATATACATGTTTGTCAAGTGCTCAGCCATATTTACGTTGATATCGCGAGCGGGATGTTCCGGTGATCGGATCAACTGGAGACTTTCCTGTTGTAAACGATGGATTTCCAGTTGCAATGCTCGTCATTAAATATAGATATAGGAATGACGATTTATTTGTAGAGAGTCAATACAAAGACTACGTTTTCGGCGCTGAAGTGGTAAACTAATAATTCACGTAGGGGACTTTAGTTTAGGAGATAATAAACGATTGCTTTAGTTTATCTTGACGTTTTCAACATACTTCATTTTTTTCAAAGTGAATCAAATTCTGTCTAGCATTTCGGTTTAACATGGATCATTTGATAGGTTTAGTAAATTAACCTTTTAATTGATCTCAAATACAAATCTTTATAAGATGACATAGGAAATAAATTACTATTTCATTGCTTTGCCTGTGAATTAATGATGCAAGCGTCATGATTGATACCGCGAAATTAGCAATGTTATGTATTTGAAAACACTAGTGTTACATCTATCCATTGCTTAATATATTAATATGTGTAGGCAGCGAGCTGGCAGAAACGTTAGCACGCCGGGCGAAATTATTTGCGGTATTTCGTCTGCCGTTATGTTCTGAGTTCAAATTTCGCCGAGGTCGACTTTGCCTTTCATCCTTTCGGGGTCGATTAAATAAGTATCAGTTATGCAGTGGAGTCGATATAATCTACTTAATCCGTATGTCTGCCCTTGTTTGTCCTCTCTGTGTTTAGCCCCTTGTGGGTAATAAATAAATAAATAGGTATGTCGTCTGCCGCTACGTTCTGAGTTCAAATTCCGCCGATGTCGACTTTGCCTTTCTTCCTTTCGGGGTCGATTAAATAAGTACCAGTTACGCACTGGGGTCGATGTAACCGACTTAATCCGTGTGTCTGTCCTTGTTTGTTCCCTCTGTGTTTAACCCGTTGTGGGTAGTAAAGAAATTGGTATTCCGTCTGTCGTTATGTTCTGAGTTCAAATTCCGCCGAGGTCCACTTTGCCTTTCATCCATTCGGGGTCGATAATTTAAGTACCAGATGCGTACTGAGGTCGATCTAATCGACTGGCTCTCTCCCCGCCCCAAATTTAGGGCCTACAGCAGAAAATATGTGAAGTTTTGGAAAACGAAGTGGTGGCTGCCATAGCGAAGTGACCATAATATACTATTTAGTTAGGCTTCTCTTCATTTATGAATCTCGAACCTCATAGATTCACATTAATCATGCCTCATTCCATGTAGCATTGCCTTAGAAATAGCAACGATGCGTATGTTTATTTACATTACAAATTCGCACTTATATATATATAAAGGTTAAGTAAGGTTCACACAAAATTATGTATATGACGGTATCATATTTTTCGTTCCGCCGCTAACAAGATTTAGAATATTTTCTACGGCATAAGCATTTTTAAATTTCTCTTATTCAATAAAGCTTTTCTGTAGTGTGCATTTCCTGTTCTGCTTCTCCTACAATTTCGAAAATTACTGCTTTTAGAATTGCTTAGGAAACATGCGGAAGTAATGAAGCAAACTTCGATTTCATGAATAATTATTTCCATTAGAAAATCTCATTTAAATTGTGGAAAGATGTCATTTTTTCCCCATTTACTCATACTGTATGGAAACTATTCAATGCTACATGTCTCCGCTAATTTTACGTTTTATAAAGTACTTATATTTATAGAATGATATATGTATAAATATGTATATGCGTGTGTGTATGAAATTTATAGCTTTAAGGAGTTATATTGTGCAAATTTGTAGATAGCGAGAAGTGGCATAGCAAGGAAAGTCAGTTTTATGAAGTGGTTTACCCTACCTTGGCAGAAGGAGATTCAGGTGTTAGGATATAATCTCGATATGCGTAACATTTGTAATCTTTACCTGCAATTTAAGGATGTTGTCAAGCGTCAGTAAATGGCAGCGTTAGAAGGCTAACGTAAGGCTTGTAGTTTGTTTGCGGAAGATTCCCGACAAGAGAATGGCTGTAAATCTCCAGGTCGTAAGAATATTTATTTCTTTATTGCCCACAAAGGGGCTAAACACAGAGGGGACAAACAAAGGGATATAGTCGATTGCAGCTTCCCCAGTGCGTAACTGTTTCTTATTTTATCGATCCCGAAGGATGAAAGGTAAAGTCGACCTCGGCGAAATTTGAACTCAGAACGTAAATCCTGATTCTTCGATCATGAGTGCAAAACCCTAACCACTACACTGTACTCTCTCTCTTTTTCTCTCTCCCTGCCTCGCACACACGTACACACACACATACGAGCACAGATATATGTATAGATAGAGAGTGACAGAGAGAAAAGAGGAGAGAGACAGAGTGAGAGAAGAGAAGAGTCGAAGAGAGCAGTATTCAGCATTTAGTTATTCCATGCCAGAGAGAACCGAACTTTGTTGTTTGTCAAATGCTCTACAAGGTTGAGCGGGCACTATCGAATATTGAATGATATAGGAGTAGTGTCAAAAATATATCACTTGGACGAAAAAACATGATGATGATGATGATGATGATGATGACGACGACGACGTCCACGACGATGATGAAGACGACGATGACGACGATAATGCTGATAATGACAAGGTTGACACTAAGACAAAGACAACGACGGTGACGACGACGACAACAAGGATAATAAAATATATGGAGGTAAATGACAAAAACAATTGTCATTAATATAAATCTTAATTACTGTATTTTTGTCGAATGAAAAATGAATACACCGTTTGTATAAATTGACATTATCGTTGTATATTTAACATATTTGTGTTCACAAGTAATTTCCAAACAAATGGACGATAAATGAAACGTTCTCTAATTCAGAAAAGACGCTTATCGGAAGATAAATCTGTTATCGAAAAGGAAGGTGTGAATTTTATTTTCTTCAATTTTTCTTATCATGCATTTTATTTTATCTTTATTTTGCCAATACATTTCAAAAAAATTAACACTATGTTAATGATATTCAGAGACGCCCTTTAAGTTATAGATAGATGCAATTTGAAATATGATATTGTTAATTCTCTGGAGTACAACACTAAGGAATATTTCACAAGTGTTTAAACTCAGAGAGGTATACTGATAATGGAGTCGTTAAAAATAATTGATCACGAGACAATGTATCAAGTAAATAAAGATATATCACCCGTACTAGCAGTCTCTCTATCTATTAAGCCACATGAATCATAGTTCCTTAAATTTATTGCGACATTTGTAATTGTTTCGATGACGTCTTCAAGTGAAAGAATCTCTGACAAGCAAAATAACAAAGATAAATAAAATACTGTGATAGTGCTTCATAGAAGAGAACCGATAGAGTAAGTGAGGCAAAGAAAAAGGGGGTGAGACTGAGGGAACATCATAAGAGTGAGAATGTGAAAGAATAGCTATTTGAGTTCTTGTCGACAGTGAAGGAAATAAAAATAAATCTTGTCAGATAATATAGATTTTTAATTCTTAATAGTCATCACTAGCATTTCTCTCTTTCTCTCGATTGTTCCCCTTATATACGTATATATATATACATATGCATTCACATACATGTACACATATACACACATATATGTGTATATATAAATATACACATATACACCGACGAGAATTTGTATGAATATACACATACACAGACACACACGCATGCACACATAAATATTCACACGTATTCGCAAGCACTTACGTTTATTGATTGTGTGATATTTAAATCAAGGAAGTGGTAACTACATAACATATATGTGTATTTTATTGTCCCGATCAGAACAAAAGACTGTCAGAGAACCAGAGAGAAAACAAAGACATACAATATAAATTTTACTGCTATACACTCTTTAAGAATAAGCGTTCTGATTATGCTTGTATCCCCTCTACCAATGGGATTTTACAAAATGTCTAATCAGCATACATACTGATACGTTCCTATCGAATTCAATATGTAAGCCGTGTTTTAAAGATAATGCGTTAAATAATTATTTCAGTTTCATAATCCGAGTCCTCCAAAGGCATTATATCACATATATATTTTTACTCTATTCCATGCGGGAACCGATTTAACAAGCAAATTTCCAGAATATGTGTGGAACATGAATCCGGGATTTGCTTAATTCTAAACATAAACCGTAACACATCGCAATGAATTACTTAAAAGCAAATGAATTCTGACATTTTCGGCATGCTACTAACTCGGAGGAGTGATAAATGTCAAACCAGTAACCATTACAGTCAGAAAAACTATATACAGTCAGAAAACTATATAGGCGCTGGAGTAGCTGTGTGGTAAGTAGCTTGCTTACCAACCACATGGTTCCGTGTTCAGTCCCACTGCGTGGCACCTTGGGCAAGTGTGTTCTACTATAGCCTCGGGCCGACCGAAGCCTTGTGAGTGGATTTGGTAGATGGAAACTAAAAGAAGCCCGTCGTATATATATATATATATATATATATATATATATATGTGTGTGTGTGTGTGTGTGTGTGTTTTTGTGTGTCTGTGTTTGTCTCCCTAGCATTGCTTGACAACCGATGCTGGTATGTTTATGTCCCCGTTACTTAGCGGTTCGGCAAAAGAGACCGCTAGAATAAGTACTGGGCTTACAACAGAATAAGTCCTGGGGTCGAGTTGCTCGGTTATAGGTGGTGCTCCAGCATAGCCGCAGTCAAATGACTGAAATAAGTAAAAGAGTAAAAGAGAGTGATAACTTAGTTTGTTAATTATTCATTACTCCACTAAGTAAGTGCCGTTTGCGTTTGCTGGGTCATGCTCTCCGTCGTCAACCAGGAGAATTCATCTACGAGGCAATTGCCCCAGCTCCCCTTCAGGGTTGGCAAAAGCGTCGTCGTGGACAACGAAAAACCTGGCTGATGACGGTTAAGGCTGATCTGGAACCCAACCTAGGCCCCCATTTCTACGGCGTTCTCCGCTGGAATAAGGAGTGGTTGGAGATCACGCGGTCGTTAGCCTCAAATCGCCAGGCCTGGTCGGCGTTTGTGAGAGATGCAACATTGAGGATAAATAAAGCCAGCTCAACCCACCCCCGGGTGAATGCTGTAAGAAGAAGAAGAAGATATGAGCTCGCTCGACACGACATCTTGGTCGTGTATGGAATTCATACAAACAAAATGTCTGTTACTGAGTTGCCTGAACGGAAGGCTGATGACGGAAATCCAGAACCCAGGGATCTCTTATGTCAATAATTAAAGAAGGAGTTCGATTTCTTAAGAAGAATTACGACTGCACCTTTATCGACCAGGGCAAACACAACACCCGTCTCTACCTAAAGAGTAGGGCGATACTGGGGGTATTTTATAGGAGGCAGCCCCGTGAAATTTTCAAGGTATGGTGCTTTTACAAACAGACTGTAGTGATATTTATCAGATTAGGAAGTTGCAAAAATACTGAGGAAGGAAATGGAGAAGTAATGATGTAAACGCGCTCGAAGAGAGCTGCTCTCTCACACAACATTCAGCTCAGTCACCACAGCAAATCAGTTCTTCGCTGTCTACCAACTCCATCAGTGGTTTTTAAATTCAAGGCTACATATGAAAAAGGAAGCAGCGCAATGCTACTATTTGAGGATGAGGATGTAACATATGCCAGCAAATCCATTCACTGAAGCAGAATATAGAAACTCTAGGAATCTGTTAAACGAGAAGAAAAAATACTAAAACTGGTATTCTGTTAAAGGCCACTAGAATTTAGGGACAGCAGCGCTAAGAGAGGAAAATCATAAAATCTAAAAGCAAGACAGAAAGAGAGAGAGAGAGAGATGGGAGGTGGAAGCGGGAAGGAGAGAGAGCGCATAGTACAAATGATCGGCGATTCAACAGCGGAGTTCGGCAAGCATTCAATCTCCCACTGCCCATTAGGAAAGTCTGAAGAGTTGATCTCTGATTCCCTTAAGGAGCCTTACAATTCGAGGCAAAGATGATGACCCACACTACTAATTGTGTAGAGGATCTCTTTACCAGCTGAATCACGTTTTGATCTGATGCTGTAGGCTGCTAGAAAACTCATAGTTGTTGTGAAAAGACAAGGTCATTACAGAAGTCGGCAAATAGACAGAGCTATATATTCAAGGCCAACAAAGAACTGCCATCCTCGCTCAAGGGAATCAGTTTTCTAATGCACAATATCAATTTTTCGCAGGAGAAAAATACAGCCAGGATCTCTGTTTCTTTTTTGAATCCTAACTCATACGGGAGATGTAGGTGTATATTCGGAATCACAAAGTAGGAAGCAGTAATATTGCACCCACCAGAAAATTTAATCAGAAACATACTCATGTTTCAAATGGAAGTGTCCTGAGAGAGGAGAATTGATAATCTCCCCCAGCTGAATAAAAGGAAATATCAGGAATCCTTTGTCGACTTGTAAGTTATATCACACTACCATGTACCCCCAATCAAAGACGTTGCTGCATATTTGTACTTAGACTTGTGCGGTAGTTCCAGCAGAGGATTGGTGTGGATTCAAGATATCTGACGTAAGGCACGAAGCGGATAAGCTTCGCAGCTGAAACCAGCTTAGAATTGATGAGGTTAACAGAACACCCCATAGTGAACCCAGCCACATCGAAGATTAATTTAGTCCCTACTACTTCACTCAGGCGCTTCATGGTCTAGTGAACGAAACACTGGTAGCCCTATGATACCAGTAGAAAATGTTCTGTCATAATGACGGATAGAGACGAAGAGACGGCAGCACTTCTTATCAGCTACTGCAGTTTCGGAGTTTTGGAGAAAGACTCCTAATATGTCTACATGAAAAAAATTCAATATATATGTTTTCTGGCATACGTTTGCTTTATAATGGCTATTTTAATTTGTAATGTGCTTGTATATTTGAAACTACTCCAAATAGTACTTTCTAGTTTTGCTTTCTCATTCATGTTTTATTTCTTCTTACATTTATTTTTTATTGTGCTTCAAGAAAATGCATGCATACATATATCTGTGTACCCATGTGTAGGTGTTTGGGGTGTGTGCGTGTGTGTGTGCGTGTGTCTGTGTGTGTATATTTGTGTGTCTCTGATTGTCCACCCATCATCCCTTGACAATCGATGTTGATGTGTTTACATCCCCGTACCTTAGCCGTTCGGCAAAAGAGCTGATAGAATAAGTACTAGGCTTGCAAAAAATAAGTCCTGGGGTCGATGTGTTCGACAAAAAGCAGTGTTCCAACATGTCCGCAGTCAAATATATCTATCTGTTTGTCTCTCTATCTATCTATCTCTCTTCCCCTCTCTCTCTGTATATATATATATATATATATATATATATATATATACATATATATATCAGATTGACTTTAATGCCTATGATATAAACCAATCGGCAAATTAGGGAAACCTTAGAATGTACCTATTCTTTAAAGAGATTCAAAATTTACAACGGATAATTCTCTTCAACTTAATATGTGTGTGTGCCTTCATATATATATATATATATATATATATATATATATATATATATATATATAGAGAGAGAGAGAGAGAGAGAGAAAAATAGATATATAGATAGATAGATAGATATATAGATAGATAGATAGATAGATAGATAGATAGATAGATAGATAGATAGATAGATAGATAGATAGATAGATAGATAGATAGATAGATAGATAGATAGATAGATAGATAGATAGATATACACATATTGTTTGCCTGTTAGTGTGTGCATATGTTTGTAGACTTGTATTTGCTTCTGCACATACGAAATAATTTTACACATGAATAGATGCGGATACACTGAGAAAACATATTCGTTTCAGCTCTTTTAAAGTATATATTATTTCTATTAAACAAAAATTTAATCTTAACATCCAAATGTAATTAATTTCAGCTATCTATATTTCTCGACCGATAAGTGACATCAAGGAACATTCATATTATATTTTGAAAAGTTAAAGTTTAGTCCACGGAATGTGTAAATCTTGCTTTCGCAAAGAATGTTAGTGTAAAAGTACAGTTCCAGAGTTAATACCAATAAATTAAATGTTAGACTGAATAATAAGACAGACGACCTGGCAGAATCGTTATTACGCAGGGTTAAGTACTTAGGAATATTTTGTACGTCTATAGTATAGAATCTATACGTTCTGAGTTCAACTTCTTCCGAGGTCGGTTTTGCATGTCATCCTTTCGGGATCGATAGAATAAGAACATGGTAGGACTGGTGTCGATGTCATTGACTTATCCCCATCAACACAATTACTGGCCTTGTTCCACAAATTGATGTCAGTAATAGACGAAATAATAATCTGAGTAACAATTTGAAAACGCGCATTTCAAAGCTCATATATGGTTTTCGACTACCGTAAGCCATCATGCAACAGGATTACTTCATTTATTGGACATACACATGGAACTCTTATTTTCTATGCGGAATTTCCATAAGAAGTTATAAAACAACATGATTGAATGAAGGGGTAAATAAAAATTTACAACAATTATTTCTGTCCAGTGATAACCAATGGTGGACCCTGAGATTTTCTTATACTATAGAATAAAGTATCTTTTAAATGGTTTCCTGAATAAATACCAAACTCAGTCAGCTGATGACATGTCGGTACACAGTGGGTGTTACATCAAAATTATTTATGTAATTATTCATTAAATAATTTATGCAAATGTAAAATATTGCAGGATAACAGCTGTTGCCTTCGCACAGAAAAAAATTGTCATGATTTGGATTTAAAACATGTGTCCATCTTCACACAAACACACACACACATATACATATATATATATATATATATAGGTTTAAATATTTGATATTTCGTCTGGGTCCGTTATTACTCCCCATATGACCATTCCGAAATATAACAATATATATTTAAGGACTGAACACGAAAAGTGGACCGTCAACATGCTAGATATAGACGTCAAATCGCCATTCTCCACAAAAAGTCTATGTTCTCAGATCAAACTCATATATATATATATATATATATATATATGCGTGTGCGTGTGTGAGTACACGTGTGTTTATATGTGAGTGTGTGTCTGTGTATGTATTTATGCATGCATATAGATGTATATGTTTGCGCGTACCACTTTACCAAATGTAGCGTCATATTTGTTGGAGAAGGTTAGTTTCCATTATTTTTCTTTCAATCGCGTGATGATGTAAAAATCCATCGTCAGCAGAAGAGATCCTGTTATCAAAAGTGTAACGGGGCGTGAAACCAGGCCTATATGGTATAAGCCATAACATTAAACAAGATACCACACTTCTGTGACATGATTGAAACTAGAAACGGTTTCTAAAAATGTTTTTTCGAATAAAATACTTTTAGTTGGTTAATGTGCTGATTACTATTCACTGACTGAACTGCAACACATTAGTTGTAGTAAATGTTTGAGGGTATAGCAGGCACGAATGTTGGAAAATTGATGTTATTGCACATTTCTCTATACGTATTTGCTGTTCAAATACACAAGCACGTCCAGGCTGCTGTATAGGTGCCTATATTATCATAAAACTATATATCAAACCAGAGATCTCGCTTCGGAAGTAATGGCTATTCGTTCTCGTCTTGGAAAGTTACTGTTGCACGATGATAGATAATATAGCTATTCATTTCACATGCGCACGTTGCCTTAGATTTTCAGGAATATCTAACGAGGCCATTCGTGGCATTCATAATTTTCTCCGGATCATTATAAAAGTGAACGGATTAAAGGCTTCACGGTGTGAAACCTATATATCATAAAATGTGGAAATGCATAAGAACACTTGCTCGCATTTACATTATATATTGCTGGACTATTCGCTTCATTTTCCTGTGAGTATATTTGCACTGGTTACATCTATAATAATTTTGTAGCGCACCTACGCTGGATGGGCGTCAAACGCCTTATTTCAGGATGTGCTCACAGTAACCGAATAGACTTAAATTAGAAATCGCTACGTATAAATTAGAAATAAGAAACACTATTAGAATTGGGGAAGATGACATTCCCACAAATTATGAGGAATTAGATATTTCCAACTTTCATTCACCAAAGGCTATAAAAAAGAAACCAAACGATGTTCAGAGAATAACTAGTTTATATATAACTTTGAACATATGAATATATATATATATTATATATATATATATATATATATATATATATATATATATATATATATATATAACAAAACAGGAGGTGCATTGCCACGCAGGAAAAAATATAGGCAAATTTGTTGTTGAAAATGCAACTAAATATATGTACTTACTTACATATATACGAAAATAGATTCAACAATATTTTTTTGTTTATCGACGGTAAAGATTTAGTATTATGAATTAGTCAAGCATGTTTAAAAGTTTAAATGATGACAAATTTAAATGCTCATAAAATTCAGTAAAACTCAGTAAAACCACAAAAGTGAAGCTACAAACGAAGCCTGGAGAAGTCATGAATAGTCCACACCCGTGCAATCTCTAACTGAGACCAATTGAGGCCAGTCTCTCGTGTGAGACACACATGTTTAGCAACTTTATTGACGTTCTACTTAAACCTCTTCTGCAACATATACCGAGCTTCATAAGGGATGATCTGGAATTTTTAGAACATCTCCTGAACAAAACTAAGAAGAATTCCCTTCTAAGAAGAATTCCTTTCAATTGATGTTATAAACCTCTACATTTCGATTCTCCAAGAATACTGAATAGCCACATAAAACTGGCTGGAAAATTTTCCAAAATGACATTCCTGACTGAATCGGAAAATAATTCATCGTTCAAAGAATATAATTCATCCTACAGAACAACTTCTTCAAATTCAACGAGAACAATTACAGACAAACATCGGCATGACGATAGGAACAGGAGTAGTCCCTATTTTTGCCAACCTTGTCCTGGCATACTTGGAAGTCCAAATATACATTCAAGGTAGACTGAAATTTGAGAACAACTTCCAAAAGTACATACCCACCAACTGGAAACGCTACATGGATGACTGTTTCATTCTGTGGCCACATAAACTTGAACGACTCGCCAAATTTTTAAAGCATAATCATCTGCATTAACCACAGTATCCAGTTCACAATGGAATACAGACACAAGCAGCTACCCTTGCTGGACATCTTGAAACATGGAAAGGGATACTGACATCTTCAAACCACCGGACTCAAAACAATATCATCTACTCTCCTCCTCAACTCCAAAACTTACTAAAATAATTATACCGTTCAACTTAGCAAGAATAATTTGCACGATTTCATCTCATCTGGAAACCCGAGAAAAGTGAATCCAAGAACTTACAGAATAGAAAGTGCAAAATTAATAGACTACCAAGAGTTACGGAAAATAAGGAAACACCATGACACACTTAAAACATTATCTTCCATATCATCACATAATCCGAGGAATATGGAAACATTCAACGTTACTCACCAAATCATAACCCTACTTTTGAGGGACCTGCAAATGAAAAAGTCACTGGAAACATATAGGATTATTAAAAGCAAGAGACAACCGAATTCCCTAATAAAGTCATTCAGCAGCGCCAAATTATCCACCAAAAATACAACCCCACTAGTCAAAAAGTGCCACCGCCCTAACTGCGGACTGGTATTTCCTCTTAGAGGATCACTATACAAATTTAAGTCAGCTAAATTTTTACCGTGAGAAATCACTTCACATGTACTTTGAAGAATTTAATCTATGTTCCCAACTGTTGGGGGGGGGGGCGGAGACTACATAGGTCAAAATATTTTAACCTTGAGGTACAGAATAACGGTACGTAGTCGACAGATCCGAAGCCCCACGACCAGGAAAATTTCGGTAAGTAAACATCTAGACAGATGCCCCACAAATATAAGCCTGAAATACCAAATCGTCTCTCTATCAATGCACGAGACACACTTCAACATATTTCTGTTTAAATAAGGAAAGCATACTCATTAAAAAATATAAGCCACAGCCCACATACAAGGTCAAACCTTGTTGATCTTGATATGAGATCACTATGTCGCACATATATGATTCTGATACAGGTGCCTGGTGTAACGTTATCAGATAGGTTGTCTTGCTGGGTATACTGGATTTCGTATATATTACCCCAGTGACACTTTGATGACATGTACTGATCTCTCACTAAATAATATTAATAATAATTATATTTATAATAACAATAACAACACTACCACCATCACCGCCAACAACAACAACAACAATAATAATAATAATAATAATAATACTTATAATAATACTAATACTAATAATAGTAATAATAATAATAATAATAATAATAATAATAATAATAATAATAATAATAATAATAATTATAATAATAATAATAATTGTAATTGTAATAATAATAATAATGGTAATGATAATAATAGTAGTAGTAATAATAATAATAATAATAATAATAATTATAATTATAATAACAATAACAACACCACCACCACCACCACCGCCAACAACAACAACAACAACAACAACAATAATGATAATAATAATATAATAATAATAATAATAATAATAATAATAATAATAATAATAAAATAATAATGACAACAACAACGGTAATGGTGACCCAAAGTCGTATAAGATATTAGGAGATTAGATCAAGGTAACCAAAAATAAGTACCAGTTGCGCACTGAGTCCATGTGATCGACTTAATCCTTTTGTCTGTCCTTGTTTGTCCCCTCTATGTTTAGCCCCTTGTGGGTAGTAAAGAAATTTATATTATTTCGTTATTACTTATTTCTAAATATTTTTGGCCAGAAAAAAAATGTATCAACTGTTGCTTAATGTAGAACTTTTCAAAATAGCATTGGGTACATTCAACGAATCTGCATTACATTTTGACCAACTGTTGGTGGATGGTTTTTGACTTCTGTATATATCACTGTTTGTAACAAACAAATGCACTGTTCGCTATCGCACTGAAAAAACACTGACGTATTCATAGATTTGTCAATGTCACGTTTTGGCAAACAGTTTTGTCGTATACTATCCAAACATCTGGGTAATATATCTTTCATGTTCATCAGAAGATGGGTACTATAAACTACAAGAATACAAGCCAAAGAACGCATCTGTGTATCGTGTCTCTGAATCGTAACAAGATTACCTCTATCTCTATTATATCATTCATAACTATGTTAATAAAATGAACATAATACAGAATCAAAGAGATGCACAACACATGCTAATGTGATAGCAAAGTTATTACCTGAATATTAGTAATCATACATCTGTACGAACACGACTAATCTGAGTGTTCAGAAACCCAGTGTAAACAATAAATTACAGTACCAGATGTATGCCATGAAACATCGATTTCGCAAATGATTATTCACTCAACTCCCAACCTTGTATGTTCGTCTAACGAAAGAAACATCAATGACATATCATTAAGTAATAAAGATATATAATTACCATCAGTAATAGTAATATGTATATATATATATATATATATATATATATTATATATAGATATATATATATATATATATATATATATATATATATATGTATGTATGTGTGTATGTATTATATTATATATAGACAGACATATACACATACATAAATATGTATATGCATATATATATATATATATATATATATAATATATATTATATATATGTAGAAATATATATATGTGTGTGTGTAGGCAGACAGACAGATTATATATATATATATTATATATATATATATATATATATATATTATATATATATATATAGATAGATAGATAGATAGATAGATAGATAGATAGATAGATAGATAGATAGATAGATAGATAGATAGATAGATAGAGAGAGAGAGAGAGAGAGAGAGATAAATAGATAGACAGACAGACAGACAGATGAACACTATGGTGTGTCTGAAAACGTAGAAGCCGAAGGCGTTGCAAGTGTGATATTCCTGCAAGCAATCTATATTGTTCTGTTTGGTTCTGCTACTGTTACGATGTTGACGATACTGATTATGTGGAGGAGGAGGAGGAGGAGGTGGAGGAAGAGTAATATCGTGGTCGTATTGGAGACTGTGGTGGTGGTGGTGATGGCAGCGGCGTCTAATATTGGTCAAAGCACGTTAATGAATGGTCTGAGCGTTAATGTTCGTTTTATTCTTCTACGTTATTTATCCAAAAACGGATGAAAGGCAGAATGGTATTTATTGATCCAAAAGTGTATGAAATGCAAAACTGATGTGTGCGGCATTTGATCTTAGGAAGGGACGTAACTGAACATCTTTACACATTGTTTTCCCACTCCTTCATTTCACAGACTGAAATACAGCTGAATGCGGTCAGTCATTAAATTGCATCTTTAAATTGCGTTGTCTTCCATCATAAAGGCTGTTTACTGCATTAGATGGGATGTATGAAATATGAGGTACAAGAGCGTAACAAATCACTACTTCCACTCATTAGCTAATTAAATGGAGGGCAATGAAAATAAAAATGAAGAAAGTAATCAGCTGGTACTTTACTAATTAACCCAAGAAGAACAGAGAATAGAGGAATAGTATTAATTATCAATCTAATCAGTACTTGAACTAATTAACTAATACAATCCAATAGAATGAAAAAGTAAGAGCGTAGTTAATACTCCAGATTATTAACTAACTCATCCAGATTAAATTGTGGTCTGTGGGTTGCAAATCATTTGAAATATTACTTCAGTAAATTACCTAATTAACCTAGGGAGAAACAAAGTACCTCACTAATTAATTTATTATTTTAGCGAAGACAAATGATGGAGAAAGGGGCAATAAATATATGGAAGTTAGTACTTTCCTTAATTAAATGAATTTCCCCAAGACTAATTATTGTGAGGAGTTTAGTTATACAATACAATGAACTCAATGCATCAATTAATTAAACAAATTCATCTATGACAAATGATGTAGAAAATGTCTCGAGTAAAGTGTTCACGTAGCACTCATTTAAGCAAAAGGAATATAGAATAAAACCTCTTTGGACACGATTCTAATCCAGATCGCAAACTGATGAACAGTTAACTTCTACTTTATCGGTTATGTCCAGAGGAAGAGTTTGTATTCAAAATGAACTCTGGAAAAATGGGTTTTCACCAGGGTCTTGTACCATCTTGGTTTCTTACGTATCATTGGTTTATGCAGCCACTACCCATTCTGAGTCTACCTACAAAGTTTAGAATAATCCTTGCCTAACTGCAATAAATATTGGACAATTCCCTACTCCATTTCACAAGACATTAACGCCAGAAATAGCAATCAACATCAAATAATATTAATTAAAATACATGTCTAATTACAAATATATAATAAATATTTGATGATAATTATCTCTTTATAGTATCTTCTCGAAAATAATGAATTTTTGTCAAGTGTATTCTTAATTTTTATATAGTAGTATACATTTTGTAACTAAATATCAAATACATGAACGAAGTGATCTTTTGTGAAAACTACAGTCCTGTGTATTACAGAATAGATGCAGATTATGTATGATGTAACTAAAATAACATTTAACAAATGATTTAATAAGGGGATGCGTACTTTGAAGCGATACTGATTAAAAGCATTGAAGTAAAATGAGATGAGAATTTCGAAAATTCTTATCATAGAACATAGATCAGTAGACATTCTGCCTAATTACTCACATTCGCAACATGATGAAGTGTCATCTGATATTATTTATATCAATGAATGAAGCGGTAATATGATGACTAAATTAACAGCTCGTAGAGATCTAGATAAGTATGTTAGCGTATATGATGATAATAATGTTTGCCTGAAATGTAGTGAGAAAGACATAGAAGTAAGAAATAATAAATTAACAAAGACAGTATAAAAAAAAGTTTCCAGATTCGGTAATAAACATATCTTTGTGCTCAATTTTTGAGGCAACCAGAAACCATAAGTGTACAACAGCTAAAGCTAAAAGATTTTCCATGTCACATTAGGAATATTATCGTCACTGTCGGAAAAAAATCCCTTTTAATGAAAAATTCAACAACAACAGAGTAGGTAGTGAATATCGGTTATGTATAAAATTTGACGAAATAATCAAATATTTAGAATGCTTCCTGAAAATAGCGATGTGGTGAACGATTTCCTAAAATTGATTAGTGGAACTTATATGAAAGTATGATCAGTACTATCTAAACCGTTATTATAGAAAGAACTGTTGAAAGAAATGATTATTATTTGACTTTGTTCTAAACCGTAAATACGGTTCAACTGAAAAAGTGAGAATAACCAAATATCTGGTGTGGAGATTATTTTCTATGTAATATCATAGGGGTCGTTGTCTTTCATGATAACAATATCAAATTGAAACAAGCGTAAAATTTATGAAATATTTACGTCACATCTGGAAATAGAAAAAAGAATTGTGGAAATGTGATTTTAACTGAGAATTTGCAACGAAAGTTCAAAGAAAAGCCATTAAGGAAACACTGCAACGACTTCATTAAATGTAAAACGTTCAATGTATAGAAGAAAAGCAACATCCATTATTCATTCCGGAGTTCTCCTAGACTGCAATGATGACAATAAACTTTATATAGAGAATAAAAACGTCTTATTCATTCTTACCAAGGTGTGATGGTATTAAACCAGGTGATTGCTGATATCTACATAGAATCCAATTTAACGCACAAGAATTGTCTTCACTGGAAATTTGTGAACACCAGATCATAATGAAAGCGCACTTGCAATCAAGTCATTGTGAAGTGAACATCCTAAGCGCATGATGTTGTTTGCACTTGTTTGCCACCTTTATAAGTTCAGCAGGGTATTATTGCAACAGCATTAAAGGCAAAATTCGCGACAAACATAATGTAGATAATAGGGATGATAACGAAAATGATACTCTTCTCTCTCCACCACACACACACACACACACACACACACACACACACACATATATATATATATATATCGGCTACACCATGCATCCGCGTACCTTAATTTATCCAATAGCCAAACCTTAACTCCCTTCCATCTTACTCTATCTACCTCTCTTACTATTATTTTTCTCTTCTTTACTTTTGCTACTTAGTCACCTCCGCTACCATTCTGTTATGGAAGGTCGATATGTTCGCATCTTTTATCTTAGGATGCCTATTCTATCAGGAATTTAAATCACATGCATATAAGGACTTATATCCATAGCTCTAGGGACACATGTTCTAGTTTCTATAACTTACGAACATGATACTATGAAGTGTTTTATTCTCCTTTTTTCTTCTTTCTTTTCATCCCCTTTTTCTTTTACTCCCTTCCTCTATGTCGTCATTATATACCATTCTCATTTTCTCTAGTTTACCCTTTATATATATATATATAATTGTTAATCAGGACAGCACGCATAAAGGCAAGGCAAACATCTCACGTCGTATACTATATTATTATAGAAAGTAATTCAAAATCTCGCAGATGTTTATGTGATATCGCCGAGTATAGGGTATTCCGTCATAGTGTGATGAAGCAAGGTAGATAGAGATGAGGTAGTACATAAGGTAGAAATAAAAGTTTTAGAGATATAGTAGAGGTATGTGTTAATGATCACAGTGGTTTATATGAGGGTGCTATACATGGGGGTCATCTTACATTTATATTGAAGAAAGCATTTTTAAATGCGGAAGAACTTGTGCTTACACGTACTGAAGACCTCGTTGTAATTATTAAGTAATTGTGGTGAGTTGTGGATTAGAATGTTGAGAGTTTCTTTTAAGCAGTGTTTGAACTGGAGTGTTCGCCTTGATATGGGGTACCCGAGTCTATTAAAGTCCAGAAAATGTTTATACTGTATGAGATAAATATTAATTCTTTAATTTATCCTTAATTTATTTTTAAAACTTAAGCCAATAAATCCCCAAATATAATCCCCCCTAACTCTAACAATTTAACATTCAACAAGCTTTTCCTTTCTCGACTACCTACATACTCAGAACCTCATTGCTAAAAATAATTCTGCAGCCGCTAATCATGGCCGGAACGGACACAAGCAATCACTACTAAATTTCCTTCCCAACAACTTAATGCTTTATGACTACCTGACATCTACTGCTCTCGTTAAATTCCTTTCATTTTGCTTTATTGTTTTACCCTATCTTCCTCTAAATCCTTATCTTCTCTCTTATCTACTCGGCTACACCATGCATCTGTGTACCTTAATTAATCCAATAACCAAACCTTAACCCCGCCCCCATCTTATTCTATCTACCTCTCTTACTATTATTTTTCTCTTCTCTACTTTTGCTCCTTAGTCACCTCTGCTACCATTCTGTTATGGAACGTCGATATGTTTGCATCTTTTTTCTTAGGATGCCTATTCTATCAGGATTTTAACTCACATGCATATACACAGGATTGCACATAAGGACTTATATCCATTGCTCTAAGGACACATGTACTAGTTTCTATAACTTCCGAACGTCGTACTATGAAGTGTTTTATGCTCCTTTTTTCTTGTTTCTTTCCATCCCCTTATCCTTATATTCCCTTTCTCTATGTCGTCCTTTTATTAATATATACCATTCTCATTTTCTCTATTTTTCTCTTTTTATCCATATTTTCCTCTGATGACGTAATATCCCATACTCGATATGTTCGGGTTTTTTTTTCTTTTGATGCCTATTATATCAGGATTTTAACTCGCATGGGTATACACAGGATTGCACATAAGGACTTATACCCACTGTGTTTCTTTGAGAGAACTGAATGACTATAATTTTTTTTAATGTCATTAAATAGGTTTAATTATTTCTACCGTTTCCTTTCTTAATGAGGAATTTCATATCACTATAAATATAGCAACTCAAGTCTAGATCTATTAAAACGCATAGATTTAATGAAAGGGATGATTATGTACATAACCAAATCGATTGGATATTGCAGTTGAAAGTGGAGGACTCACAATGCAATCTCCTAACAGACATGTCGTCATACAAATGGCAACCATGGAGAATTGACCGTCCCTGTATATCAAGGAGAAAGATAATTGCTTCAATATTACAGCTCTCACAGAACCTGCTGTGATTCTTACGCTAGCAGAGTTTTATCCGCAGCTGAAATCATAAGAAATTATAAGAACAAGGACGATACTTCTGTTCAATTTTACTTTTGATATATAAAAAAAAAAAAAAAAACATTACAATTATTACCAAGTGACATATTAGAACTCCCATATTAAAATCATTAATTCACACTCTGCACACAGCTGAAGTAAATTAATTTCAACCCATAATATATTTAAATATTGCAATATGCACTAAAGTGTAATGTTGCGTTGAAAGAAACGAAAACACTAGAAAATGTTACTACTGGATGGTAGGCATCCCTTGCATCTCCGGCAATCAATAAAAGTAACCTTTCTCAAGATTTAAATAGCAGAATAGTTATCACAAATGAAAGGATTCTACGTGGCAAGAAGCAGTACTTATAAATCATAAAATGTCTTCGTATCTTAATAATAACTTATGAGAAATTTTGAAGTGTTTGAAAACTGAGTGTCGAACAGAATGCTTCTAAAATAGAGACACATTCAGCTAGCGTTCACTCAAATAGAAGATGCCTAGCGTTTGGTTCACAAATGTAAATGAACAAGAAATTAAAACACAAGTTCTAATAATATATTTCCTACATCTAAATGAAGCGATGGATATTACATGCTTCTTTGTATCAATAACGAAAATACGACATATGAGACGAATAAAAAAAAAATGTATATATATACATATATATATATATATATATATACACTGACATACACTGATAAACAGTTTCGCCATGGGCTCCTAGGAGCATAGTTCGATTTGTTTTTGTTTTTGCTCCGCCTCTGTTCTGTTTTTGTTTTTCCAACGGATTTCCTTTTTTCTTCCTGAAGAGAAAGATACAATATGGTCCCATTATTCAATCGGATTTTGGTAATTTGTGCCTTTCGAAACACGTGTAGAATGAAATAAAACGATTTCTGTTCAATCTGCGTTCAGCTCCATTTCTTCAATTCACCAATAATGTTTTAATTTCAATTATCCGCACCAACGCACGGTTGCAACGCCAGATGGTTGTACCTCCAACCGTGCTGTTTACTGCTGTGATTTTTGCTACTAAGGTATCGGTTAAACTTTTGATTAATCTACTACAAGATTATTCATCTTTCTATTTCACATAATATATATATATATATATATATATATATATATATATATATATATATATATATATATATATATATATATATATATATAGTTAGTGTTAACAATTAGCTTAGGGAAGGAAAGAAATGATGTTTTACGTTTCGAGCAAAGCTCTTATTCAGAAACAGGAGACAGTTTAATGTCCAAAAGAAATGGAAGAATCAGGAAAAATTGCCAATATTACATATCTAGTTACATTTTGGATAATATGACGAATGGTCTACACCTGGTAGTTCAGTGCTAAAGCACGGTCATTTTCATAATGATCGTTATGTATATGGCAAATAAACGACAGATGATGGAATATACCAGAGGTTATCAATAATCACATTTCTACATCGATCCCTCACTGGTGGGACACTCAACAAACGGTTCAGAAGCATCTAGAGGTGTAGATGTCTCTCAGTTGTAGAAAGCAAAGCAGTAAGACGGTGGAAATATCTTCATTTACATAGAAGATCAACAACAAAATCCCAGATAGAAAAAAGAAACGAACACGCAGTACGGTCCGAAATGTATTAAACATAAACGTTAACAAATATGGATGTACCAACGGCATCGTGTCAACTGCGTGGCGTTCATACAAGCAACCAAGAAAATGTGAGCATACGCATACGTTAGGTTTGTTCCACTCACGGTCACAAAGCGAAAGAAATATCCACTTGTGCTTATATGAATGGTGGCGGGGGAGGTTATTTTAACGAGTGCTCTCTATTTATCACCCAATGAGTTACATCTGCACCACCGAATGCTCCTGAACCTGTTGTTGGGTCTCACACCCGCGTGGGATCGATGCTACGTATGTCGAAACAATTGTCGTGATTAATACTAAAATCTCGTAATTCCAACTTCCATCTCGCATTTGCTATCCCAGCCGAATATCTCGGTCCTTCGATGTCTCCGACGCCGCACTGACATCATCATAAAACCGGCCAATAAGAGTGGTGAAGCTGTGGTGATTAATCTATAATCTTCCATTTCACCAATTTATGATCAGCTAGTTGCGCTCAGATGTATTCTAACTTCAGCCAAAATTGAAAAACACAGGGCAAAATATTTTATTTCCTTGAATCAGATTCAGTCATGAATGTGAATTTGGGTGAGATTTCGGAAGAGCCATGATATAAATTTTTTAGCATGTTGATTAGATTTACACTGGTATGCACTGAAATGATGATTGTGTTTAATCTAGATAATAACAGTATCAAATAATAGCTTCGTAAGTAATTTCTCCTGAATCATTTTTCTCCATGTATATATATATATATATATATATATAGATATATATATATAGATATATATATATATATACACAAAACGACCTCGAACCAACAAATGTGAACAAGAGAGACAGAGAAAGGCAGAATCGTGGAAAATGCCACTTAAATTTGAACACTATACAAATATTCTTTAAAAAAAAAACTTTTCTTTTAATTTTTCCAAATTTAATTATTTAATTGTTACAGTTGAAGAGGTCTCAATGACTGAAACCGCTACTGAAATGTTCTTTATACAATTATTTTAGCATTTTCTATCATGACTTGTTTTTTCATATATATATATATATATATATATATATATATATATATATATATAATCATGTGGTTGGGATGCAAGCTTCCTAGCACACAGCCACGCCCGAGCTTATATAGCTATGTAGCTATTAGCCGACTCTGTTAAAAAGTGACCCTAATTTTTATGATAAAAACTGATTATAATTCGTAATATAGAGTTAAACCTTCAGCGTAATACAAGAACAATTTCAAATTTACAGTAAGGCAAATTTTGATTTCAAATAACGGTTAACCAAAATAACTTTAGATCGAAATATTTTAGGACAGAATTGTATCGACGACTAATTCTTCAGCACGAGTAAAATTAAAGTCGATTTTTTTTCGAGCGATAGGTCGACGTACCTTACCTATCTTTCCTTCGTGAAATATCGCCATAACAACATTCTGTTTTTCATCTGCAGTCATCTACCCTCAACTGTTGAAGGCGTTGGTTAATTGCATCAATATCACAAGTCTTACAAGGCCTGCTGTGATTTTTAGGATAACAGAGTTTATTTGCAGCTGAAAGCATTAAGAAATTTACACCAACAACGATTCTACCGTTTACTGGAAATTTCGATAACAAATAACTTTACAAACGTCACAGAAATAACACAAATATACAACCATATAAATATCATGCACTCACACGTTTCAAAAATCGTTTCTTCAGGCTTAAGACAAATATGAAATAAATTAATTTCAAGTCGTAGTATGAAACGTTAGTGGAGAATATACTGCTAATGTCTACAATGTTATATAGCGTCCGAATTAAAGCACAGGAATTGGTTTTGCGCGACAATTACCAAAGCTTCACCAGTATGAATACGAGGTTATAATGGGAGGAGAAAAGCGTGTAATAAGACTTGCAATATCATCAAATGACAATTCCCAATTTTTGGGGATTTTTATATAAATTATGGAAATTGTGGTATATAAATTAACAATTTTGAGCATGGGTAACAATTTTCTCTGAACAGACATATGAATGATTACTGCCATGTATAGATGTGTGTGTATGTATGTATGTGTATGTATGTATGTATGTATGTATGTATGTATGCATGTATGTATGTATGTATGTATGTATACTAACTTAGATACAAGCCTGAAACGTACAGATGGGAAATTGTATACATCTAAATAAGTAAAACAATCACAACAAAAAATTAAATAAACATACACTAGATGTCCTTATTTACATTATTTACATTCGACGAATATTTGTCCTCAACTTCTTTGTTGCTAACACAATGTTTCGGCATATATAGTCCCACAGCCTTCTTCAGGTGTCTTTGGCAAATTTCGAACCTGGGTTCTCATTCCTAAGGTATGTTGCGATGTTACTGTTGTTGTTATAATTATTATTATTATTATTATTATTATTATTATTATTATTATTATTATAATTATTATTATAATTTTTTTTGGCCGTCTAAATGTACTTTACAATTGTCCATGTTATGTATGTATACAAAATTTGCAGGACAGTTTTATTGTATTTATTTATTTATAGATTTTTTTTGTTTAGAAATAATAATAATAATAATAATAATAATAATAATAATATAATAATATAATAATAATAATAATAATAATAGTAATAATAATAATACAAAGACCTTGAAATAGAGGTAACTAGAATGTGGAATCTGAAAACAGAAACAATTCCTATCATAGTAGGTGCATTAGGCGTGATAAAAAAATATTCAGACAAATACATAACAAAAACACCAGGACTTACAAACACATATAACATACAGAAAATTGCACTACTAGGCACTGCACACATCCTACGCAGAACACTTTCCATACAATAACCATCAGAGCATCACAACAAATCACAGCACATACCCAAGGCACACAGAGCTGCGCTCGGTAGTGAAGTGAAAGCAAGCTATAAAAATAAAACTACTGAATAATAATAATAATAATAATAATAATAATAATAATAATAATAATAATAATAATAATAATAGAACGCACTACATGAAAACTTGTTGATTTGTTACTGCCTGCTTTCTAGTAAAGAACAATCGGAATTTAACTAACCGATAGTCTCTCATCATCATCATCATCGTCAGAAGAAGAAGAAGAAGAAGAAGAAGAGGAAAGAAGAAGGAGGAGGAGGTGGTGGAGGTGGAAGAGGGGGAGGATGGGGAGGAGTAGAAGAAAAAGAAGAAGAACAACAACAACAGCAGCAGTAACAACAAGAGCAATAATAATAATAATAATAATAATAATAATAATAATAACAACGACAATAATAATAATAATAATAATAATAACGAAAACAAGAACATTTTTTTTAAACATTGATTTGAAAGAATATTTCACGTGAATCATAATTTCCTTTCCTATATTTTAACAAATAATAAATCAGCCAGCTGGCAGAATCGTTAGGACACTAGGCAAGATGTTTAGCGGCGCATCGTTCAGCTTGTGGTTGTGAGTTCAGAAAACACCGAGGTCAAATTTGCCTTTCATCCTTTCGGGGTCCTTAAAATAAATGCCAGCTGGACACTGGTAATCGACAGATGTAATCGACTTTACACTTCCCCCAATTTTGCTGACCTTGTGCCAAATTCAGAAACCAATATTCTTACAACAGTGGAGGGTGGAGAGGTAACAGCATCGTTAATATGCCAGGGAAAATGCTTAACAATGGTGTCCATGTAATCGATATTGCTCTCCTTTGAAATGTCTGGCCTTGTGCCAACATTTCAAATCGATATTTTAGAAAAATTGCTTTTGATTTTTTCCGTACAAATATCGCAGAGTCAATAGAAAAAGCACCAGTTGAATGGTAGATTCAACGTAAACCATAGTCCCCCTGTCTAAAAACTGCTGGCCTTACGTCATAAATTTCAAGCAATATTTTACAAACGCTGACATTACGATACAGACATATTCTATCAGTACCTTAGTAATAATTTTACTTCTTACAGGGTCCTTTAGAAATTCTGACTTGACCAGTAAAGAAGCTGTTTCCAATTGTGAGTTATAGTAGAGGGGAACTGCGCAATATGAATGATGTGCTCATTTAGAAAAAAGAAATAAAAAATGTGTTTTACAGGTCATGTGAAACGAAGATTATTTGAAAAGCTGAAACACAAAGAAAATGTGGTTGACCAAAACGTCACAAAGCAGCAACAGAAGTGAAACGGATAGAAAATCATGTCAAGATCAAACTTGGCATTCTTGTATAGTGGGGTTCCAAAAACCTTCAGGTCGGTCATAACTGATTGCGTTCGTCGTAACACATATAAATATGTGTATATGTGTGAGTGTGTGTGTGTGTGTGTGAAGAGAGAGCTCGGCGTGTGTTTGTATGCGAACGCATCTTTGTATTCTTTAAAACAATAAAAATGGCACAGAAAAAAAATATTCGTAGCTATTTAAGAACCCATATAGATATTTATATTCAATATTCGTTTATGTTTTGCATCAATATTAGTTTTGCACTTCTACGACCTGGTTACTGACACAATTCGACCATTTCATTTTTGTCAATGACCCGGCCTTAGAATAGCTATGATATTTTAGAAATCTTAAGAAATAAAACAGAAGCGAACAAAACTGTTTTTGTTACTTCATAAATGGCCGAAATTATGTCTCAATCAAAGGAAACGCCTTACATTCGTTTTTATAGCAAGCGACTCGCCAAGCAAGTGGAGAAAATACATACATATATATATATATATAAATGAGAGAGAGCAAGGAGAAAGATGGTAACACGGGAAGAGAGGGTAGACAAGTGAGAATCCCAAAGCAAAATGATTCAATAGTCTAGAAATATTTCAGACCTGGCCGATAATAACGTTTATTTGTCAAAGAAAAACTTATTGTAATCGTTAACAATACAAGTATTATCTATTTAATATTCATGTACATATGCCGATATATTATACTGACTATTATTACAACAACAGCAGCTCTTCTCATTTCGCTTTTCCCATATATACTGTTCTTTTTTTTTTTTTTACTTTATGTTTTTTAGTGAATATATATGCGTTATATTTATCGATAACAAAATTGATTCCCAATTATCGTGGGTTCACTGAGTACGATAGCAACTCGTGAAACATTTATGCATTATGTTTCAAACACTTTTGTTTCCCTTCATTGTATTGTTGACACCAATTTCTCGATCAATATTATTTTGTATATAAACTAGCATGTGTGGTATTCGAATAAAACACACACATATATACATATATACACATATACATATACGGACAGGCATATATATGATATATTTATATATATATATATATATTATATATATATATATATATATAATATACATGTGAGTGTATATATATATATATATATATATATATATATATATATATATATATGTATATATATATATATAAAATATACATGTGAGTGTGTATAAAAGCATATACATACATACATATATATGTGTGTGTGTGTGTATATACAAATATACATGTGTGTACGTGCGTGTGCATGTGTGTGATTGAATATGTGTGTGTGTATCTTAGTGATCAGGCTTTCATGGATATTAATATTTGATTAAAATTTCCGTTCTCATGAGTTCATGCACTCTATAGTTTTTCTGCCAATATACTTATATGATGGACATCAATATTAACGCACATGCTTTCTCAGATTTGAATATCAGATATTTACCAATAGACGTTGCAGAATAGCAGAAATTGTTGTTCCATGCATATTCCCATTTTCTGACTGCTTAAATTGTGCGTTGTTTACAAAATATGTAGATTTCCCCCTTTGTAAGCTTAGCTTAATTCATAAAACATATTCTTAGTGTCCACTTAGTTTTTTTGTTCGCTTTGATACATAGATTGATTGACAGAGAGATAAATAGATAGATAGATAGATAGATAGATAGATAGATAGATAGATAGATAGATAGATAGATAGATAGATAGATAGATAGATTGATAGATAGATAGACAGACAGACAGGCCTCATGTAAGTATGTTCGAATGGCTAAAATATTTGCTTTCCACACACGAGGTCACAACATCGATCGCACGGCCTGGCATCTTGTACAAATGTCATTTAGTACAGGTCAAACAGTGTGTGATTGAAATTGTGTGAACGAAACTAATGAACCACGTCATGTGGAATGCATTTGTACTTCAAAGGTAATGTCATATTACAATCTATATCACGCTAGTTTTATCTGACAATCAGGTACTCATTACAAGCATAAGTCATATGTATAGTCACGGTAATTTAAACGCCGCTACATTAATTGTTGGAATAACAGAATCTCCACGATCGGATGATGAATTATTCGCTCTTATACACAATGATTTATAGTAGATAAGCCATTGTTTATGCTGTTACAAGATTTTGTGTTTAAGCCATCAGTAATTTAATATAAATGAAAAATATATAAAACTAATTTTTTTTTAAATGCGCATCAAAACAACCTGTGTGCGTGTGCGTACATCTTCGTGGATGCTTGTATGCGCAAGTGTATATGCGCCTTGCAACTTACGCGAGGGCGTTTATATATCCACATCCGTCAAAAGTTATTTTTAATACTTTTCTCGCTGTATTACGTGTTAGTTTCCTTTCTGCATCTGTCATTTCGATTAGACATAGTATAAATGTCAAAATAACGTAGGTGGACTTAATTAAAATTTTAATAATAATGGAATCAATTTTCTATTTAATTTTTTGATGTAACATTAGGATATTCATTATGCCTGAGATCAAAAATATCTCTGAATGGTATGGATTAATATATCTGCAACCGTTTTCAAATGTAAACACTTTTGTAAAACAAGTTCGAGGCGCTGCTCTTGACGTTCCTATTTTCCTTAGAACAATCAATAATACTGAAAACATGTAGGCAGTAATTCTCAGAAAGGTACATGGTCACAATACTTGCAAACGACCACAACAGATAACAGATATCACGTTAAAGGATACCCTAAAATGTCTTACAATATTTTGTCCAGTAGGTACTCTATTTGATGAAACCTAAAATGCTGAAATCTGAATTTGAAATCGGAAAGATTTGAAATGTAAGTGTAGAAAGCTGGAATAAATTACAGCAGACTTTCTCACGTTCGATGGCCACATTGCTAATTAAAAATTTTTTGAAATAGTGAAATACACTTAATTTAGATGCTGTTTAATATACGAAAGTTAGAATCTGTGCTGCCTTCAAAACAATTAAATACACAAACCTCAAAATTTCGTGGAGAGAAATGGGCAACAAGGAATGTAAATGATTCAGTTCGTAAATAATCATCACGTAAGACAGATTAAGCGAAATATTACAATTCTGGACGAATATATTTTATATTCAAGATAAGATAACTACGGGTGCACACTTATGAAGTCAAATGAATGACTGACAGAAGGGATGCGTGACTAGGAAGCTAGAAATACAAGGAGAGAGATTTAAGATAGACAAACGGTTAAGAATAAGTGAGAGCTGTGATAGCCAAACGGCTAACAATAAGGGAGAACTATAATAGTTAAGACAAACGGATAAAATGGGGGGAAAACGGTGTCAATAAATGAAAAGTGTGATAGACAGCCGTGTAAATTAAGCAGGATGTGTGATTGACAATTGGCTAAAATATTCAGACAAAAATCCAATAAATTTTAAAACGTGTGTGGTATCAAGGAACACAAGGAAATCATGATACAAATGTAATAACATGCTCACATAGATTCACAATTACGTATATTAGAAAGGTTAGCTGTAATAAAATAATGATTTGTAGTTTCGGCATATAATCTACAATT
>NC_042999.1:31876240-31903740 GCF_006345805.1 Octopus sinensis | reverse complement strand
TATAATTGTTTGAATGTAATTATCAGAAAACTGAAAAGTGTAGACGAAAAAATCTTGTCTATTATCACAATTATATAAAAACGTTTACATTTTCTGTGTTTCTTTATATTGTGGTGTTTAGGCTATTATCAATTGCATTCCCTACAAACCTTACAGAAATGCCTCAGGTTGATATGTTTCTGTTTTGCTATCGTTGTTTTGTTTTCAATGCTACATGAAGCAGGGCCAAAGCGTAAGGTATACATATATATATATATATATTATATATATATATATATATATATATAGGGAGAGAAGAGAGAGAGAGAGAGATGAGAGAGAGAGTAGGGGGGAGATACAGGTAGACAAACAGGCAGACAGAGACAGAATTCGAAAGGAAGGAAGTGGGAGAAATGGAAGATGATGGGAGAACTAGTGTTACCATAATCAATATATTGCATTATCTCTATGATATTTTTCACTTAGTAAATGAAGCTGATCTGTTACATTGGTTCAATCTCAACCAATAGCATATCTGCTTCAGACTTAATTGGTTTTTCGATTCTCGATACCGAGTGAACATCTAAAAACATTATTGTTGGGGAGTGGCAACTGGATTTCATTCAGTACGTTTTCATATACAGGAAAGGTTTCTTGTAGTATTAAGTAGAATTTACATTTACCGATTTATTTACTTATCGATATCAGTTTTTATTATTAATCATGGCGTAAGGTGATGGATTTGTCAGAATCTTTGAACTTCATATGAATGCGCTGCCAGATTTGTTCAGGTTTCTTACTTTCTAACTTCAAATACCACAACATATATACTAATATATATGTATATTATATATATATATATATATATTATATATATATATATATATATATATATATATATAATATATATATATATAGATATATATATATATATATATGTATATATATAAAATATATGTACGTATATATGTATGTATGTATGTATTTAATGGCGCAGGAGTGGCAGCTTGTAAAACATTTGCTTTCCAACCACATTGTTCCGTGTTGAGTCCCACTGGTTGACCCACTTCTGCAAGTGTTTTCTGCTGTAACTTAGGGCCGACCAAAGCCTTGTGAGTGGATTTGGTAGGCGGAAAAGGAAAGAAGCCCGTCGTATGTATTATGTTTGCGTGTATGTATGTATGTATGTATGTATGTATGTATCTGTGTTTGTCCCTCTACTGTCACTTGACTTCTCATCCTCGAGACCGATGGAATACGTGCTAGGCTTACACAGAATAAGTCCTGTGGTTGATTTTTTCGACTAAATGTGGTTTCACCAGCATGACCGCAATCAAATGACTGAAACAAGTAAAAGGTAAAAGAATAAAAGAATAAACACACACACACACACACACACACACATATATATATATATCGGGGACTTTTCCTTATTTTCTTGTTATAATTTTATGTTTTTCCCGTTTCTACGTCCTGTTGTGGTGTCCTGTACTCACGTATATTTATTTATATATGCATGTATATATACATGTAGATGTAGGTACGTACATATATGTTTGTATGTATGTATATATTTTAATTATTACATTATATAATATATATATATATATATATATTGGTGTCTACTTACATACGTAAATGCTTCCTTCAGTTGGTCTCCAAATTTCATTCACCCCTTATCATTTTTTTTTTATTTCAGTACTTCAAAAACATTTAATATTGATTCTTTTAGCCCAATCAATATCATTTGCAATATCGCAATCATTAACATCCCGCAAAAATTGGGATTTTTTGTTCTCTGATTTTCTAGAATTGAAATTTATGACGAATAACTCTCTTCCCATTTTTTTTCTAATTTTGCACTGTCTTAACTTTTTAAAATCTTACCGCTAAAATTTTGATTCATACATTTATTAATCTAGAGTTGACTTAATGTGTACTTCAGTCAGCTTGAAAGAGGAAATGTGTTTCCGGCCAATACGTCTGAGGAGATGTAAATAATTTTACTCATAATATTGGAGGTAAAGCCGATCGTAATGTTGAGACCAATTTAGTGCATAACCCGTTAAGCGATTAATTAGTAATACAATATGTAATGAAAAGATGGAAAAAAGCAACCGCTCATTTCGTTATAATGGATGTCCATCCATCTCTGACTCATCGATCTCTGACTCATCGATACCCTTATGTATATATGTACATATTTAATATTGTATGTATATGTTTTATAAATGTTCTTGTACGGCTAATAATTCGCCTACCACTTTTGATGGTATTTCAATAATACCATCTCTATATTTATTTATAAATAACTTTATGCATTTCGTTTGTTCGTACGGTAACTTCTGCTTGGTAAACTTCAAAGGAACTTTCGCAGGAATGATGGGGGAGAATGTTAGTTGTTATTTAGCTGGCGGACTTCGGCTGATGAGAAATCACGCGCCTAGGTGGCGCTAAATTTCGAAACCGGTACCGAGTTGACCAGTATTTAATTGTTCTGACCCATTTGAGGTAAGACATTACTATTGTTCACTGATATTTTTTCCCTGTCTTGTCTGAAATAGATTTGTGACTATTCGGTGGTACAGAAGTATTTTTTGACTTCTATCGTTAGCGATATAGGTACTCATATTGTACCCTTGTTTTTATATATGTACATATTTAATATTGTATGTATATATTTTATTAATTTGCCTGTACGGCTACTACTCGCTTCTTCGCTTACCACTTGTATGTATTTTAATAATGCCATCCCTATATATATAATATATATATATATATATATATATATATATATATTATAACGGGAAGCTTTATGAAAATAACACAAAGACGAAGGCAGGTGGAAAACAAACGAACAATTGTATTAGTATGGCGCTCAGAAATATAATAAAACAAGTCTTTAACGTTTCGAGCCTACGCTCTTCAACAGAAAGATACACAGAGAGAGAGAAAAACACAAAAAGAAGGAGAGAAAAAAAATGCGTGCAGTAGCTAACGAATCAACATGGCGATCTGATTTCGGCCAGAGGTCAAAGATCAAACATGAGACGCGAGAGCGAAATAAGGGGAGATAATAGGGTTGATAAAAGGGTTGACGGACCAGCTAAAAGTGCGTGGGAGGGGTCTGGATGTGTGTATGTATTAGTATGTATAAGGGTGTGTGTGTGTGTGTGTGTGTGTGTGTGTAGAGAGAGTATTAGTGCGTAAGATTGGTCTGGACATGCGTATGTATGGGGTTGGTGTATGTATTAGTATGTATTAGTATGTGGTGTAGTGTGTATTAGTATGTATTAGTGTGTATTAGTATGTATTAGTATGTGGTGTATTAGTCATGTGGTGTAGTGAGGAGAAGAGGAGGGGGAGAAGGAGGGGGAGAAGAGGGGGGAGAGGGGAGGGGAAGAGAGGGAGGGGGGGGGGATGAGAATGGGGGAAGAGGAGAGGAGGGGGATGAAGGAAGGGGAGGAGGGGATGAAGGAGGAAAGAGGGAGAGGGGGAGAGAGGGATGAGGGCAGAAGGGAAGGGGAAGAGGGAGGGAGAAAGGGAAGAAGGGAAGGGGAGTAGGGGAAAGGATGAAGGACTGAAGAGTAGGGGTTGGTTGGAGAAGGATAGGTGAGGAGGGGGAGAGGGGGGTTAGATGAGGAGGGGGAGAGTTGAGACCAAATGGCGTATAAGAGCGAAGAGAGAAGATTAATTCCTGTTCACGGCGCAAACGGGAATCCGGATGGCCTCTGTGTAAGGACAAACCGAACACAGATAGGTGTTGCAAGGAGTGACCGGTGGAGCGGAATGGCGTGAGACCGGTGTGTCGTTCGCAAGGTGGATGTCACGAAGATGTTCCGCGAACCGGTCAGCCAAGCGGCGTCCCGTTTGTCCGATGTACAAGGAATTGCAGAGAGAGCAAGAGATGCAATAGATAATATTGCTGGAGGTGCAGGTGAAGGAGTGGATGATGGGATAGGGTCGATGGTGGGTGCTAGTGAGGCGGGTGGTGTTGGAGAGGTAAGGCAAGTGCGGCAACGTGGGCGGGAGCAGGGGAACGAGCCGGGTTGGGAGTAGGGTCAGGGAAGGAGCTAAGGACAAAAGGTCTCGAAGGTTGTGGGCTCGTTTGAAAGAGGGGAGGGTCGGTTAGGGAAGAGGTGTGAAGTGGACGGGTCGGACTGGAGATGACGGAAAGCTCGAAGAATGGTGCGTTGAGACGTAGGGTCGTGGGGGTGGTAAGTGAGGGGAAAAGGGAGGCGGGAGACTACAGGGCGGGTTCGGGAGAGAGAGCAGATACACGGTCCACGGACCGTGCTCTGGCAAGGGCGGTGTGGGAGTGGTGAGGGGTATCACGTAGGGTGAAGTGGTGAGCATACGTTGAGACTGAGTCTCAAAGTCATGGTCGTCACTACAGAGCCTACGTAGACGGAGGAATTGGGAATAGGGGATGGAAAGCTTGGTGTGTTCTGGGTGGGAGGAAGAGAAGTTGAGGTATGAGTGTGAGTCTGTGTGTTTGTAGTGAATGGAGGTGGTAAGAGTGGAGTGAAGAATGCTAACCGAAATGTCGAGGAAGGAGACAGAGGTGTTGGAGATAGTGGAAGTGAAGTGGAGGGCTGGATGGAAAGATTGGACGAAAGAGAGGAAGGAATCTAGATGTTCGCGGGAGAGTGAGGTGGCACCGATAATGTCGTCAATATAACGACCATATAGTTCAGGAGTGGGACCAGTGAAATTAGAGAATATTTGGGCCTCAACATAGCCAACGAACAGGTTCGCATAGTTGGGGCCCATTCGCGTTCCCATGACCACTCCCGAGAACTGATGGTAGAACTCGCCCGCGAACGAGAAGCAGTTCAGAGTAAGGACAAGTTCGGCCAGACGAATGAGTGTGGAGGTGTCAGGTACGGGGTTAGAGCGGAGGTCAAGAAAGTGTCGAAGGGCCTGCAGTCCTTCGTGGTGAGGGATAACAGTATAGAGGCTTCGGATGTCCATAGTAAAAAGGATTTTGGAGGAGCCGGGAGGAAAGGAGAAAGAGTTGAAAAGCCGGAGAGCATGGTTGGTATCGTGGATGTGGGAGGGAAGAGATGCCACTAGGGGGGCAAGGACACGGTCGAGGTATTTAGAGATGAGCTCCGTGGGGCAGTTACAGGCAGAGACGATGGGGCGGCCAGGGTTGTTGGGTTTGTGGATTTTGGGGAGGAAGTAAATGGTGGGGGTACGTGGGGTTCGCACAATTAGGTTGGATGCGGTGCGGGGGAGACGGGTGGACGAGATGAGGTCTTGGACGGTAGAGGATACCGTCTGTTGGTAGCTACGTGTGGGGTTAGTTGGCGGAAAGCCTCGGCCCTATAGAGGTCCGCGCGCCACACCACTACAGCTCCACCCTTGTCAGCCGGTTTGATGATAATGTCAGCGCGCCGTTGGAGGGAACGAAGAGCCAAGAGCTCAGCCGGGGAGATGTTGAGGCGGCGTTGGCGCCTGGAGAAGTTGAACCGCTCCAATGCACGCTGACAAGCGCCCGCGAAAAGATCCACTGCTAGGATCTGGCCAGGGGCAGGCGTCCACGGGGATGTCGGGCGGCCCAGGCAGTGAAGCAGTCTTCCTCTCTTCGTGGGGTGTGGGTGGCGAGTCGTGGTAATGCGCACCCAACCGGACACGGCGCACAAAGCTGTGGACATCAACTCGCGTCTGGAATTCCTTACAGGATGGAGTGAGGGGGATGAAACGCAGACCCCTACCAAGGACGGAGCGTTCAGCCGCAGAGAGGGGAAGATCGGGGGAATGGTAACAACAGACGGAAGTGGAGAAGGGGTGGGTGGAATAGAAGTAGGAGGGGTGGTAGGTCTCGTGGAGGTCTGAGGGGGAGGGATTGGGGAGGTGTATGGGGGTGGTTGGGCGGGGCAGTAGGGTTAGGTGTAGGTGGATGGAGCCTAACGGGAGGAGAGAAGGGATTGTAGGGAGGGGCAGTGGGGTTAGGTGTGGGTGGATGGAGCCTATCGGGAGGGGAGAAGGGTGGTGGAGGAGTTGGGGTAGTGGCGTCGGGTAGGGTGGAATGGAAGAGTGATTGGAGTTTACGAAGTTTTGTATCAGAAAGAAATTGATGGAAGAGTTGATTCAAATGGATAATGAAGCGTAGCGTGTTTGGAGCATAGAGAGGCGGCAGAGAGGAGAAGAAGGTGGAGAAAGCAGGAGGAAGAAGGCGGTTGATGGCATGTAGTTGGAGAGATTGGAGCGAATGGTGGCCCGCATAAGGCGGTAAGATGTGGTGCGGAGTATGGGTAAGATGGAAGAATCCGAGTGGAGAGCAGGGTGGAAGTGGAGGCGGAAACCTTTAGGGATGAGTCGGTGATGTAGGCAGCGGCTTAGGAAAGAGACATGGCTAGAGAAGCGGGTTTTTTTAAAAAAGTAGAGAGAGATTAACGGACGGCTGAAGGCAATATACAGGAAGCGAACGTAGATGATCCTTCAAACGGTGATGGAGGGTGAGGAGGTAGGACCTAGGATCCGGCATGATGGGATAGCGGGAAAAAAAAAAACGTTCGAAAAAACAAAAAAAACAAAAAACAACAAAAATTATCGTATGAAAAAAATAGAAAAAAAGGATAGCGAAAAACAAACGTTCAAAAAAAAAACGAAAACTAATAATCGTATGAAAAAACTAGATAAGTAAGCGATAGGGGCAGAAAAGACGGGGCAACGGAAAAGGGAAAGAAAGAAGGGAAGCAGAGAGAGGGGGAGGCAAAAAAAGGGGGGTGCAGGCAGAGGAAACGGAGTATGGACATCCAGAGAGGGAAGAAGACGGAAAGGAGAACAAAAATTCAGGAAAATGTGGGAAGCATGAAATGAATGTAAAAAAAGTGGTAATATAAGAGAAAATAAAAATACAACAAACGGGACAGTTTATGCGAACAAGTTCAAGGTTGAAAGTTCAAGGTGAGAAATGTGTAGACGTCGTGGTATATTTTTTAAGGATTTCACATCAATGCAAAGTCACTTTGATCCGCGAAAGAGAGGTGCAGCCAATGGTAAGTATCCAAGAGGTAAAGAAAATCCAAGGTAGAGGTAAGTGTTGATAGTGGTATTGGTAGAATATAGGATGAAAGTGAGACCACGTGAGCGCATAATATATAACGGGAAGCTTTATGAAAATAAACAAAAGACGAAGGCAGGTGGAAAACAAACGAACAATTGTATTAGTATGGCGCTCAGGAAATATAAATAAAACAAGTCTTTAACGTTTCGAGCCTACGCTCTTCAACAGAAAGATACACAGAGAGAGAAAAACACAGAAAGAAGGAGAGAAAAAAAAATGCGTGCAGTAGCTAACGAATCAACATGGCGATCTGATTTCGGCCAGAGGTCAAAGATCAACATGAGACGCGAGAGCGAAATAAGGGGAGATAATAGGGTTGATAAAAGGGTTGAGGGACCAGCTAAAAGTGCGTGGGAGGGGTCTGGATGTGTGTATGTATAGGGTTGGTGTATGTATTAGTATGTATAGGGTGTGTGGTGTGTGTGTGTGTATGAGAGAGTATTAGTGCGTAAGATTGGTCTGGACATGCGTATGTATGGGGTTGGTGTATGTATTAGTATGTATTAGTATGTATTAGTACGTATTGGTATGTATAGTATGTGTGTGTGTGTGTGAGAGAGTATAAGTGCGTATGCGGGGTCTGGACGTGTGTATGTATAGGTTTGGTGTAAGTATTAGTATGTACTAGTATGTATTAGTACGTATTAGTATGTATTAGTTGGTGTGTGTATTAGTATGGCACATCATATGTAATGTGATGTGTAAAGTCATGTGGTGTAGTGAGGAGAAGAGGGGGAGGGGGAGAAGAGGGGGAGGGGAGAAGATGGGGGAGAAGGGGAGGGGAATAAGAGGGGGAGGAGAGGGGGAGAGAGGAGAGGAGCGGAGAAGGAAGGGGAGGAGGGGGATGAAGGAGGAAGAGGGAGAGGGAGGGAGGGAGTGAGGAGCAGATGGAAGGGAAGAAAGAAAGGTAGGAGAAAGAGGGAAGAAGGGAAGGGGAGTAGGGGTGAAGGATAAGGACTGAAGAATAGGGGTCGGGGGGAGAAAGGATATGGGAGGGGTGGGAGAGGGGGTTAGATGAGGAGGGGGGAGAGTTGAGACATTGCTGAATAGGTACTAGGAAACAGAAAATCCTTCCCAAAAGCAAAGTAATTCTAAACATCAATCCCTTATCAAATATAGGATTGCAGGCAGATAACAATGTACTCGAAGTGAATGCTGTCAGCTGCCACCACGGCCACCACACGCGTTCCTTATTCTGTCCCCTAGGAAATCTTTAAACTCCTAAGTGGTTTTGCCCGAACAACCACTATATTTGTGTGTGTGGGGGGGGCGCAAATGTATGTGTGTTTCTATATATATGTAAGTATATACATAAAAGTAAATAATTACTGGAAAGCAATACTCTCGTATTGCATTACTATTTAATATATATATAATATTATATATATACATTATCTAAATAGTAATGCATATATATATATATATATATATATATATATATAATGGATGAATGAATTATCCTTTGTTAACCGTTTTAAATATATATATGTGTGTGTGTACTACATGTGTACATGCATCTATTTCAGTTTTCGTCTCTGAAATTCACTTTGGTCGACGCGTGTCCATAGTTTAAGATACTTGACCAATGATAATTAAACATTATTATTTCAATCAAATTCAACTTGTCGAACAAAATTTCAGAATGGTTTCAATGGCGTAATTCACATGTTTATAACTAGTAATAGCAGTACAAATTATTCATGCAATGTGACTGAAAGCGGAATTATATGGTTTTGAGAAGTAGGTTTCTTGCCACATATCCAAGGCCAGCGCTTGCTGTGATGATATATTAATTATCTGGTATTACGGCGATTAATCTTCAATTTTATAAAATTCTTCTACTTGTGCTACAGAATATGTCGGCATAAAATCACTTAAGAAAGATAGACGTTGTCGTAAATGTCATATTGAGAATTCAAACGTTAAAAATCATTGTAGCTTGGAGCAAAGCGGTCAGATAAAAGACGTTAGATGTTGGTGGTAATGTAATATTGATTGTTTATTTTTTCTCTTAGGCAATTGTTGCTAAATATTAGCATGTCACGTGGATAATGCAGGAAATATTATTACCTGCAGACATATTAACACAGAGTTTAGGATTCAAGCGATTTTCATAAACACGATTGCGTCTATTGCCTCAGTCATTCTTTTCGTATGTGATTACATCACTGAAAATTCTGCATTTTAAACAAAACTTCATAATCAATATGATCATTAAAAATTATTATTTCAATCAAATTCAACTTGTCGAACAAAATTTCAGAACAGTCTCAATGCCGTAATTCATATGTTTATAACTAGTAATGGAGGCGCAATGGCCTAGTGGTTAGGGCAGCGGACTCGCGGTCGTAGGATCGCAGTTTCGATTCCCAGACAGGGCGTTGTGAGTGTTTATTGAGCGAAAACACCTAAAGCTCCACGAGGCTTCGGCAGGGGGTGGTGGCGATCCCTGCTGTACTCTTTCGCCACAACTTTCTCTCACTCTTTCTTCTGTTGGCCTGCTCGCTTAGCAAGCGGGGTGGCGTCATTTGAAGGCTAAAACAATGCGAAGCGCATTGTGACCAGCGATGTGTAACAACATCTGATGGCCTGGTCGGTCACGGTGATCACGGTGATAACTAGTAATAGCAATGCAGATTATTTATTCCCTCTAAAATTACTGAGTATGAATCTTGCACTATATTTCTCCTAAATTCAACACTTTTACAGCTTAATAATAGCTGGATTTCATTCATATACTATATACCAACGCATCCCTTTAAGTCAGTATGCATTTTATCCCTGATTATTTGATAGCAAACACATATAATGCAGTGAAGGACATTAGTTTCAAACGTAAAACATGCCTTACACTTTATGTACGTTATGTACGTTATGTACTTTATGTTCTTTATGTACGTTAGCTAAAAGGCATCAAAGATGGAAGGCGCTAGGCATGTAGTGCACAGTCATCAGGACGTGAATTGAGGAACATTTGGCTGCAGTTGTTAGCTGGACGTGCGACTAGCTTTAGGTTCCTTGGTCAAGTTATCTTACCAGTTTAATACTTAACCCAAACACAATGAAAACGCAATCAGTATTAAATGAGTTCGTTATGGTATAACGCAACCTTCATTTACATACTCTATATGTAAATTTATGCTTTTATAGTATTCGTGAATTATAGATATATCTATTACAACTATAAATTTGAAATATTTTTGTTTCCTAAAGTTTGCTCTTTCAAACAACAATATTAATGTATAATCGAATGGCTTTATACTCAATCAGATCTGTTGGCTTGGTTGCGTTGGACCCTTTTAGAAATCCAGTTCAAGTTCACTGACCTGACTTGTAACATCTAAGTCAACTATACAAACGTGCGTTTTCATATTTAGAACAGGAAAATCGTTCATCATTTGCCGCTTTGATGTAGATATATGCCTTTATCTATTGATATTTTACACTGTTGACTCACCAAACTCTTTTTACATAGAGATACGCTAAAATATCATGTTATGTTCCTTTTCAACATTATATTTTGATATTTTATCTATTTTCTCTTATTTTTCTTTCGAGTTGAATACTACTGTATTTCAGTGGAATACATTCCAGTAAAATGTCTGCATATTCAACGATTGATTTTAGGAATTTGCTTTTGTATTCCATCAGTTTTATTGACATTATATTAGTAATTCACATTTTAAATTTTGTTGGAAACCATCCTAGTTTTTAACATCAGTTTCTCACTGATCCATTTCACGTATAATGAAATATTTCCTAACAAGACAGTAACACTTTGCTTACGTTTCATATGTATATATATATATATATATATATATATATATATATATATATTATATATATATATATACATACACACACACACACATATATATATATATATTATATATATATATATATATATAACTTAGATAACTTAGATATGTTTCGACCAAAGATTGGTCCAGGCCATGTCTAACTTAATAGCACCACCTGATAGGATTATTCGAATCCTGTTTAAGTCAAGTTTTGTTTAAGTCAAGTTTTGTTCAAGTAGGGAGTTCTTGTTGGGTGAGTTGTATCCAATTATGGGTGGCTTATCTGGTATTCTTTGAAGGAATCTATCCAGACTCCGTTTAAAGTTGATGGGATCATTTCCCTCTTTGATCTCCCTCGGGACAATGTTAAATAGGGCAGGGCCTGTTGAGGAAAAGAAATTATGTTGCAGTGTACATGTATGTTGTGATCTTGAATTGGGCAGGGGACGTATAGCCCATGGTCACAGTCTTGGATGAACCTTGAAGCTAATGTTAAGGTCGTTTGGGCAAAGTTGGCGGTATATTCTCCATATTGTACAAATGATGTACCGCTCACGCCGACGCTGCTGGGAGTAAAGTTTCAAGGCTTTAAGACGATCCCAATAATCGAGAGCAGCCATGCCTTCAATTCGTTTAGTGAGTATGTATAAGCGCGTGTCTGTGAGAGAATACTTATGCATATATGCACACACATGCACACATCACACAAAACATGTGCACATGACCCTGTGGTTTTACATAGAAGAGAGGGAGAAAAATTCAACAGAAAACCTGTTAAATGTGTAGTCAACAAGTGTAAATCCAAGGTTATGAAAATCTTCATTGATGACAAACTAATGAACGAAAAGTAGTAACATTATAAAACGTGGAATGTAATCACGGGTTGTGTAAATACGTAACGAACGTTACGGGCTTCGCAATAGAAGATAGGTAATCAGAATGTCCTGAGTAGCACAAGATGTGGAGAATCCAAAAACCACAAACGTTGTACAGGTCGCAAGGGCTGCAATGAATAAGATGGACAAAGAGTGTTCAGTTCACATGTGTCTTTTGGAAGAGTCGAGGGAAAACCCTACCGTAGATTAAAATGTGCTTGCTAGAAGAATGATGAGGAAGGGAGGTAAAGCTATGAGAAGAATGGGAGAAGAATGAGAGAGCGTGATAATGTGTATGTGTGCGTGTGTCTGTGTATGTGTATGTGTGAGGGCGTTCATGTGTGAATTTGATTTTGCGTGAGCCAGCGACTTAAATATTCGGCTTCGGAGCACATGTGAAAAGTGTGGTCAAGCAGAATGGTAGTAGCCGAAAGGAGAAGCATGTGGCATGTAGAAAAGAAGTGCGTGTGGAAGTGCGCGTATGTGTGTGAGTGAAAACGTAACAGTTGTTTTAGAATGTTCTTGTGTATGTGTCTAATTATCGGGAAAGCATAACTGTAGAGGAATGGCGATATGTATATGTGTGTGTATCTGTATAGGTATAAATGAGCAGGTGGTAGTTACTGGTGGTATGTAATCGGTAATATGATGCTGTGTGTAGGTAAGTGTTTCTGATTGTGTTATTGTATTCAGGATTGTCAGAGAGATAGAAAAGTTAAGGTGTGTGAATGTACGTATGAGAGTTGATGTTAACGTATGTATGAGTAGGGGTTGTGTTGAGGGCTGTGTATGTGGAAATGGCGTTGATGTGTAGAGAAAGCGTAGGTGGGAAACAAGAAAACACTTTGCAAGGTTGAGATAATGGTAAAATACTGAAATGAATGTGCGTTTTATATTTTTTTAAGAGGGTTAGGGTTAATTAGTTTGACACCTACATCACATGTAACATTCTGGCATTACCATAACAACAACACTATTAAAACTACCATTACCACGATGGACACAATCCTCATCTCCAAGACTAGAACTACATCTACTATACTCGTCATGTTCCACCATCATTCCGACAAAAAATGCCATCATCACAATCACGTCATCACCGTGTGCCACTATCTGCACATGCTGTAGTATGCGTACTACCATGAGTCACCTTCCTCCATAGTATTAAACGATGGAATTAGACATGCCTGATATTGGTTTCATCAGCAATACGCTGCCGAGCCAGCGTAGGGAATGTTGTAGGTGTGAATTAATTTTGGAGCTTTTCTTCTCTTAGTTTGAGAGCTCTCTCTGCAGCTGAGGAGCTGGATTTACCCTTACATGATCTGTTTAACACATACATGTGACCCAAATAGGTGCAAAAGTTCTGGGATGAGAATGGATCTGGGTGTACTGGTAATCGAAGCCTGCCAGCAAGTTCTGCACAACTCAAGATCTTCCGAAGTAGAGCCTCACCAATGGATGCAGTTGATTACACGCATTTATTTTTTAAATATGAAAGGAATGTATGATCTTTGATCTTTTAAAGCCTGGTCCTGATTCTACCGGCCTGGACGTGAGCAAGTTGATATCTTTTGTCAACTTGAGGTAGGTCACAAACAAGGAAACACAGACACACATATACACACACAAATATGTATATCTCTCTCTCTCTCTCTCTCTCTCTCTATATATATATATATATTATATATATATATATATACCATATATATATATATATATATATATATATATATATATATTATATATATATATATATGTATGTATATATATATATATATATATATATATATATATATATATATATATATATATATATATATATATATATATATATCAATGTTTCCCTGCACGCATAAACGCTGTTTTTGAGATCCGTTGCTACATAGAAAGCTTTCACGAAAGAAAAGAGAGAGAGAGAGAGAGACAAACAGACAGACAGACAGAAAAAAGGAACATGGCCTACCTATTTGCCGACTATGGAAATATTTACAAAACATTTAATTTAATTTTTTCGTCAATTTAATTGTTTTTCTTGCTAATTCATATCTACTTTTGTTTTAGTCTTAGTTGAAAAATTCGAGAAGATTGAAACCGCTACTTAACCGTCCCAAATGTATTTCATGCTAGTACTATTTTAGCATTCACTACCTTCTCTTATTCTGCGTATATATATATATATGTTCCCTCTCTCTCACTCCTCTTCCTCGAATCTCTCGTCGCTGAAACGTGATCAGATGGAATCCATCTTTCCGACTACTATCTTCGCAAATACTAAACGTGCTTATACTATCCCTTCATTAGCTCGTCTCCTTAAAGCGTTCAGAATAATTTTTCCATCGCCTTGGTTTAACATCCCTCATCGTTTGTTTTTACTGTTTTGTTCTCATTGCCCTGTCTTTTACTGTTTTTTACTTTTCTTTTGTTTTACTGTTTTGTTCTCACTGTCTTGTTTTTGTTACCACTTTCACCCTTTGCAAAAAATCCCAAATTTTATTTAATTTCCTTCGCGGGAAGGACTGATTCAACAAAGCGGAATAGATGAAACGGGGACAAGTGAAGAAAGGGGAAATTATGTATGTTGTATGTCTCGTTCTCTGTTTTTTTTTCACTGTTTGAAAAAAAGTTCGTTTCTATGTTTTTGTTTTTTATATTTTCGTTGCTCCTTGTGTTCAACGTCTTTTTGATGTCCTGTACCCATAGATGCATGTATATATACATATATATGTAGGTATGTACATATATGTATTTATATATGCATATACTTATGTTTTATGTATATTATATATATATATATATAGCGAGAGAGGGATAGATAGATAGATATATTTGTGCATACATACATATTTATATATACACATACATGTACACATATTTACATATATACACACACGCGCACACAGGCGCACTTGTAAAATAAAGTCCACAACCCTCAGTTCTGAAGAGAAATCAAATTCAGCAGGCACGTCATTTGTTCAACTGTCAATGACACGCCAGCACACCGAAGTAAAGGAGGTTAATCCAAGCCACATGAATATACATTCGAACATGGTTCTTGTTATTGTGAACTATGATTACACCAGTTGGTCATTTCTAGCATTGAAGAAACAGAAGCTTTTAGATTTTTAGTACTGAAAAGAATTCACTCTAGCAGATTAATTATAATCAGGTCACTGGGTTATGAGTTATAATTCAATCTTTACATGTTAATATTTACATCTATCACCACCGCAGATCAATAAATGCGTTTATTCTGTTTACATTCCATTTAACATCACTTATCACAAATATTACATATGCATATCTCTATCAGATATTCAAACACGACCGTCAGCTTTATGTTTGTAATAGCAAAATTATATTGATACTGATATAAATTTGCACTAAATTGCAAAAGTTCTGTCATGACAAAACAAGAGATCGGTGTTGTTGATATTGTTGATACTACGCATGGAAATCAATCTCACGAGTCTTTACAAAACAATAATTGAACTCGGTGAGTAAATGTCTTTTAATTCAGAGATACAAAATAGATTAAATATGTGTGTGAATATTTTAAATTACGAAGATCCGTGAACATATATCAGAAACAAAGACCAGGTTGATTATTTTTAATGGGGAATATTATTTCTGCATATAAGCATTGGTACGTACAGTTATATATATACCTATATACATATATATATATATATATATATATATATATATATATATATATATATATATAATATATGCATCTATATATACAAAACATATATATATATATATGTATATGTATGTATATATATATATATATACACATACATACATACATATATAATCACCCATTTGATTTATATGGATAATACCATACCAAATTCTGGTGCATTCAACTTAAGTAACACGAATGTAAATTTTGGTGAACTTATAGACATATATATATATATACACATATATAACGCTTTTCTTCGTTGTTTTTTTCTCGTTACCATTGCTCTCTGCAGGTGGTAAAATGTTCTTTGAGGGATGGGAGATTATTAAGCGATAATAGAAATGTTGAAATGTTAAGAAATTTGAGTTAGTATAAACCGCAATCATATTGTCTCCCATCAATTCTAAATGCATCTTACCGAAAATCACCTTATTCTATAAAACGTATTTAAATAAATACTGAATAAAACTGTCATTTTGTTCGATTACAACAGAACCTAGTACAATTCAATTAAAAATTTTGCAGTTGAAAGGAAGTAAGACGAGGAAATTTATAGGAAGACACTGCGGTGCAATCAAAATATAATTACTAACAGCAAACTGGAGAGTTTTCTAAAACTGAGATATACTAAAGGATAACATAACAGATGGTATTCAATGCGTCTATATCCATGTATTTTGTTAATATAGAGAGACACTGTGGAGCTGCATGCAAATACATTACACACGCCATAACTTACATAAATATATCTATATCTATTTCTATGTATGCGACTATGTGTATGAGTGTGTAAGAAGGAGGGGAGAGAGTGAGAGGGAGAAAAAGAGGGAGTACACAGATTCGTTTCTGTTTGCATACAGAACATACGTACGTACATGTGGTTGTGCGTCTGTGTAGAATATAGTTGGTGTTGAACGCATGTTATTAATAATGTATATAAACCACAATGATATCTATATGTATATGTTGTTATTATGATTTGGATTTAACACTATTCTATTATGATTTCGTTCCATCTATATCGTAAAGAATATCATTTAGAGATAGTTATCGCTTGTAGCAATGCACAGGAACAGCCGTATGTCGATTACTTATATACTAGAATTACAAACATTACATATCTGGACCAGAGAAATAAAGTGAAAATGTGAAAAGCTGAATTTAATCAACCATGAAGGAGATAGAAACGCGAACTTAAATCTGAACTAAAATTTCAATTTGTGAAATTGTATTAAGTTAACTCTTGCCCTCTGAAAATAAGTAGCTTTTATGCCTTATACTTACTATCATATTAACTAAATTGTTATTACAAATAACTTCTGAAACATGGAGCACAAGAGAGATTGTTCAGTGTACAAGAAATATCAATTACATTCTTCAGAAGGGACGTCGATATTGTATGAGTTTATATTTTTGCAGAAATAAGTCGGTAAAATATTGAATATATTCTGTGAAAGAACAACACCACTGCATTCAGTATAGTCTAAAAAGCGACAACCACATAACTACACGAGTTGAAACGAGAACCTCACATAGATATGTTTTTTTCTCTCTCATAGTGATAATACTATAGATATAATACCGATCTTTATGAATCATTTATGATTTACTGGTTAAGTTCGATTGTTTCAAATAGTGATATATGTATTTATTTACAGTATTAGTTGCAAACTGAAATATTGAATATCAAAGCATTTTAGAATGATACGCGACAATGACAAATTTGATATAATAATCCTTTATACTATAGGCGGAGGAGCTGATGGGTGAGGGGACAGCTCGATTACATCGACTAAAGTACTCAATTGTTATTTAGTTTTATCAACCAAAGGGATGAAAGGCAAAGTCGACCTCGGCGGAATTTGAACTCAGAATGTCTTTAAAACGGACTCAATGCCACTAAGCATTTTGCTCTACGTGCTAACGGTTCTGCCAGATCAATGCCTTCCAAATTTGGTATAGTGATGACGTTCATAATAATAGCTGTTATTTTCGATATTTTACGCAACTGTATAGACTGTCACATTGTTATACCTATGTGAGATGTACAAAAGATATAACAAAACATATTTATATGTATACATATGTGAGTGCGTGCGTAAGTGAATGTGTGTGTCTGTAACTCTGTGTGTGTATTAGCAGTTCCTCACATTCAGAGGATTCTGTGACTGTGGCTTACAATACTCCGGCCAATTGTGGCCTCTGTTATGTCGGGTATTAAAGTTCTCAGCCATATAGTTTACGGTCCCCCTCTCTATCCCCCGTGCGGTGCACTCCATCTGAAATCTGTTTTCGAATATGAGTGTTCTCTTAACCTGAGTATGTGACCTGGAGATTCAAATCGGTTGCATATGCTCCATATATCATTTTTGCCTCACCATCAGGTGAATTCCACTGTATATTGAAAGACAATGATAAGACTGCCATCCACTCATGTTTTTACACTCATGTTTACCATCCACGATGATTTTCTTTTCTTTTTCTGATTTCTGAAATTTTTGCACAAAATATCAAAGTGCTATGATGTTTATCTCCAGGAGATACGATATTTCGGCCAACACTATATTAGCATTATCAGACATAGCATCATGGATTGAAAGGACACAGACTTCCCTTTCCTTATCATGTGAAAGAAATTTTCAGATTTGAATTTACGGTATTCTTCGAATGGTAGTTCCCTTATGTTTGTTCTCCGGGAAGTACGCATTTGCCCACACGTTTCATTATACATTTCGTGTTTTCGAAGAGAGATATCACTTTCATACTACTGGTCATTTCTGCTTGGTTCAACTATATAACTGTTTGTCATTTCTGAGATGCTGTCTTGACGGGTTTAACTTATTCACCCAGTACTTCTTTTGGTTAAAAACAAATAGTAAATACTCCAAAAAATTTTTTGTCTGAACCTTCAATTTACAGGGATAGAATCAAATCGCCACTTTACATCGAACTGTGGAGAACAAGCACAAATACAAATGTATATGCTTTATATACGTATTTGAAGAATCTATAAGAAATACCCAGCGTATAACAAAATAATGTATGCCCTAATACTCTCCAAACCAAATGCATGGGAAAGAAATTTTAATCCACTGATAACTGGTTAATAGGCAATAATTGTCATAGCGTGTAGGAAATAATGGTCTCACCTGCTACCTATCTATATTCCATTTTTGTGTGAAGATTATTTCGTAGAAAGTGTGCAACTGTTTGATAATGGGCAGATACTTTATATAAGTTTAGTTTATACTTTGATATATCAATTTGAAATTGTGCACTACATTCATTTATAAAATATTCGAAGTGTGAAGAGTTTAATATATGTTCGTTAATGTGAGATGTACAGAACTACGTATTTCAGAGTTTTAATCCCTTGGCTAGCAACTTAATTGGGTATTGCGTGTTCAAACTTAAACTTTAGAATTCCTGACATCTCATGCTAGATATTTAAATCAATCGCTGATCTATATATTTATTGCTGTACTTAGCAGGCAATGCAGTCCTAGACACAAATCAGAGACAAGCACCAATGATTAATGCCTTGAGTAGAAGGTGAGAAATGAGATCACGGGCGAAGTATAGCTACAACACATTTAGTAATGAAGGCATTAATCCATAGGCTTAAGATATGATCCATATATTTATAGGATATTAGGTTCCTCCAAAGGCACCTAGAAGCTAGAAACAGAATTATACATTGATGTACGTTGGATGAATGAACCAGCCTATGAGCATGGTATTGTCACAGAAAAAAGTCAATTTTAGTGAAAATACGACAGATGTATATGAATAAATTATTTTTCCATGCATGTACGTATGTATGTATGTATCTATCTATGTATGTATCTATCTATGTATGTATCTATGTATGTATGTAGGCAGCTAGGTAAGTTGCTAGGTAGGTAGTTATCTATTTCCCTATTTCTTTATCTCTCTCTCTCTCTCAATATATATATGTGTGTGTGTGTGTGTGTGTGTATATATACACACATAAGCGTGCGTGTGTTTATGTGTGCGAATAAATGTGCGAGCATGTATATATGCATACGTTTGTGCATTTATATAGACGCTTACTTTCACTACTACTAATATCGTAACAGTAATATAAATAAGTAAATGTCACAGTGTTTCGTCATGCATCTCCGACCTCATCATTGCTATTCTCTCCTCTTCCTATTAATTCAATTTCTGACCAGTGATGCTGGCAATTCTGATGTAGTAGTTGCGGATAATTTTTTAATTTTTTTTTTACCTTTGTCTCTCATTTTTTTTCCTTATTCAGTTTATCTTGTTTTACATTTTCATATTAATAATGTATTTTCTTTTTCCTTTCTCTCTTATATTCAGGCATATTTTCTCTTCTTATTTATGGTATTACGGTAGGATGGACAATACCCCTTTGCACTTTGTGAAATGCTCAATTTTCATTTTCTCTTTCTTCCTCTCGTTCCTTCTCTCTTACTCACATCTCTACCAATCTCTCTCTCCAACGCTCTCTTTCTCTTTCTCTCTCTTTCTTTCGCTCTCCCCCTCACTGGTATTGGCTACTTTTACAAAACACCAGTAAATTTAATGTGTAATTCACCTTTACTGAAAGTGTAACTCTGACTTACATAAGGCACTTCTTACTGATTGTCTGTATGTATTTATGTATGTATAAACACACACACACACACACACACACACACACATATGCATATATACATACACACACAGTCTCACATACGCAGGCACATATGCAAACACTTACACTAAATCTCTCACACACACGCATACACACGTCTATATATATGTATAATCTCTCCTGAGTCTATGCTATTAACTGCATCACTGATCTTGTGTTTGCTTCCCATCGCCCATCAGCGATTTCCCTTTCCTTCGTGAAATCCGTTTCCGCCAGTCCAAATCACCATGGGTGGTATTTTCTAGATATATTGCTATAGGATGTAAACTTGACGCAAAATGTAGCTATGTAATAGATAGACGATGTAATATATTTACGTGTTATCGAGTACATATGTTTCTATGCGTCGTATATCAGACATAATACACGAAAAATGTAATGCAAACTAGATATAATATATTACACCAATCACTCACCGACACAGTTTGAAATATTGCTGAATGGGAATAAATACATCAATATTAAAGGAGTAAAGCTCTGCAGTTGTGCAATGAGAAGAACATTTTATGAGTACAATAGAGAAAGAGAACTGTTAGCATCATCAGTTCTTCGGTTGATATCAGAATATCTAGGTTTTATATCTGCAATATAGACGTACAGTTCGGCACTTGATTTCATCAACATACATTGTTTATGTGCATGAACATATAAAAGTGTACAATTCTACCTTTTGTAGAAGGTACCAACTCGTAGAGTTTTAGTCGAACATATCGACACCTCTATTTATCTTTTGTAACCTAGTACTTTCTCTATCGGGCTCTTTCAATTAAAAACGGGGACAAAGATGGAGTGCACATTTACTGCTATCACAAAATAGTGTGTACAGTTGTTGTCAAAATTGAAAGAGCCCAGTTCAATAGTTGTGGTAATCAAAGTACAAAGAGTATATTTCACGTCATAATAGAAAGTGTGTATGAGTAATATAAGTAGTATAAACGGCAGAGTTCTACATTTGACAAAATTTGAACAGAGAAAATACAATCATTTTAGCCTTTAAATAGAAGCAATATGTTTTAATGTCATGAATACTGAGAGGATAAATCTGATGCTATTATTATCAAATATATAGCGGGATTACAATTAATAACTTCACCAGAGAAGGAATACATTTAATATATAGATATAGTGGGAGAACAATTAATGTCATCAATATAGATATAGTACAGTCGCATAGGTTATGCTTTATTAATTAAAGACAGTAAGGTTAATATTGCGAAAGTATACGTATATATATACTTACATAAGACATACATGCATACATACAAACATGTATATATATATATATATATATATTATATATATATATATATATATAATATATATATATACTTGTATAATAAATGCCTAAACGGATTTCTGTGTGTCAGTGTGTCACACTTTGACCCCTCTTCTCTCACTATTCAACGACACTTCTACTCCTCTTGCTGGAGGTGGGAGTGAAAGTAATAGTAGGCATACAGAAGGTGAGAGCAGTAGTAGGTTGACAGTTGAGATGGTAAGGGGGTGAGATGGTGAGTAATAGTATGAGCTGTTATTGTGATAGAGGCGGAGGCCACGTTGATAATGGTGGTGGTGGTGATGGTAGCTGAGGTGGTCAAGCATGACGGTGATAGTAAGAGATGTGAAAGACAGGCGGCGAAGTCAGAGGTGTTGATGGTGGTGGCATGAGAAGTTTGATTGGTGAGTGTGTGGCAGTTGTGGTGGCGATGGTGGTGGTACTGTTGATGATGATGCTTGAAAACAATCAACCAAGAGAGACTGAGCGAAAGAGGTTAGACAAAAAAAATAAATTGTACTCACTCCCAAATAGGAAGACAAAACGTTGTTTATCATGAAGCTTTGCAATAAGTACTAAGTCCACAAATAAGAATTTGGCGAAAATTGGTGGATTTGAAGCTATTACAACACACACACACACACACACACACACACACACACACACACACACACACACACACATATATATATATATATATATATATATATATATATATATATATATATATATATATATATATATATATATATATACATATATATTAGAGATATACATCTTCAGCTTTCTGAGTCATGTGATGAAGTAAATAAAATATCAAAAATCTATTATCAGTTCATCATTCGAAAACATATACATAATTTCTGCTACCGTAACTTTAATACTGAAATTTATATTGTTCCCTATCGGCACATCACATCACTATATCAATGTGTCAGACTTTGGGTGTTGCTTGAAACACATAATAAGCATTAATTTATTTAACTAGACACAGCTTGTTCGAAAATTCTCTTTCAGCATGAAATATCTTTCCCACAAACTGAAGACTGATGTTTATGTATTATCTTTGACCTGTTACCTGCTCAGTCATTTGACTGCAGCCCTGCTGAGACACCGCCTTGAAGGGTTTTAGTCGAACTCATCAACCCAGGACTTATTTTAAACCTAGTACTTTTCCTACAGGTGTTGCTTGACGAACTGCTAAGCTAAGGAGACTTGAATTCACCAGTGCCGGATGTCAAGCGGCGGTGGTGTGACAAATACAGACATAAAGACATAGATATACATTTATTAAATGGGCTTCTTTCAGTTTCCAATTACCAAAGTCACTGATAACGCTTTGGTTGGCTCGAGGCTATAGTAGAAGACACTTGTGCAAGGTCATGCGCATTGGGACTGAATCTGGAATCGTGTAGCTAGGAAGCAAGCTTCTAACAACACAGTCACGCGTGCGCGTGTTGCTCCTTACTACACAACCACACTTGCGTCTGTTGCTCCTTACCACACAGCCACGGGAGCGCCTGTTCACACAGCTACGGTTCATGATTTTGTTTTGCTCTCACATGCATACATAGTCATAATCTTTTCGGGATATAACATTATAATTATTATATGCATATATTATAATAAATAACATATATAATATTTCAAACTTCTAAAAGGTTCGAGTACTGCATTCCAAAAATATTAATTGTTAATATAAATATATTAACAATTAATATCGCTATTAAAAAAGCAATTAAAATGCACACACACATACATCCATGACTACAACTGTAAGTATAGGCATATGTGTCCGGCACTGTGTCTGCCTGTGCACACTCGTGTTTGTATGTGTGAGTCTGTATGCATGTTTGTGTCCCGGCGCGTGTTGATTCATAGCTTGCCGAAGTTACATTACCGCATAAGAAACCTTCTTTGAGGCGAAGCGTAATTTTTCAGTTCTTAAAATCCACTAAAGCAAAGCTCGAATCCTTGAAGCACTTAATGAAAGAGAAGAAAGCATCATTTGATTTTGTAAATGAAGGTCAGAGAAAGGAAAGAACAACAATATGCATTATATAGAAAGAAGTATGGAAGAGCATTATGTGTAGAATGATGGGGCGTGAAACCGTCAAAATAGCATATTTCTTAATACTGGAAAAAAGACAGCGATGTTTATTCACACAGAGACTGCAACACATAACATCGAATAGTCACATATTACAGACTCCAGTTAATTATAATATTGACTAGAAAGAAAAACAATAGATTTGAGTAATATTGATAGGCATTCAAGCTATTTCATTTTACATATTTCACTCATTGTAATTGAAAACAAAAAGAAAAATAAGCAATTGCTAATAACAGAGTTTGGTAAACAAACTTTTTCTATCTCATATTATTTTACCTGTTCTATTTTTTTTTCTATTTCCGGTATGTACGCAAATATAATTGTATCTGCAAAAGTATTAACTTGTTATGACAGCTGTAGTATTTGAACATATATAAAATGAATATATGGTTGTATATATGAAAGTAACGTCATCTCTGTAACAACAACAATTTAAAATAAAAAGCATATAGCACAACACACACCCGTGCACACACATACACGCATGTTAGAGCACACACACACATACACATACACAATCGCATAAACTGTCGTTGTTTTTTTCCCATTCATACAAAGTCAGGTGGTCGTAAGTATAAGAATAGGAAGAATAACGTACACATAGTCGCAAGAAATTCCAAAAAAATAGCAGATGAAATCCTTCATGTCATATAATATTGATTTTCATTGGTATGGGAAAATTAAAATATATTGTGCAGCATTTACAAAACAAGAAGGGATGGCCACAACTGGAAATAGTTTAGTCATACTTATTTCCAACTTTTTGCTTTCTTTCTACAGATATATTTACGTTTGAAATTAACAAACATTTGTCAAGACTTTTGCTTTTACGTTGCCCACCCCCTGACAGTAACGCTGTTGCGTGAACGATCGTAAGGTCGCAGACCCCGCTCTGAGAGAGAGAGAGAGAGAGATAAATATCCTCCAGCGAAATAGTTCATTTCGGGTTGTACTTATCAACTGAGATGAAAATTAGTACTAATAATTCTTTGGGCAATGATTTAGGATAAATTATAAAATACCTTCTTAAGTCCTGATGAACAAATGAATGACCAATCATTTAGCAGTTCGGCGCGTTTGAAATACCAGTTAATATCCAATTTTATCTCATTGTACACTTGGAAACAAAAAAAAAAAAAAACGAACATATTAGTGGTGCTTACAATGTTAGTGAAAATGACGGAATCGCCAGAGACAGATTGACCACGATCATAGGTTTTTTTCATCAATGACGTTCTTCTGTTAACTATTGACATTAAGACAGATAACATAAGTTAACCAATAAAAATACTCTAATTCAATTGATTTTAGTCGAGCAGTTATTTTAGGAAACAAAGATGAACTCTTATCTTGGCAGAATGTTAAATCCCTTACTAAACGATATAATAATTTGTTCAACAGGATTTATATCTTTTCTTTAAGGGACGAACACAATAATTTTGATCCATTGCAGAATGTTATGACACAGTACAAAAAAAAATCTAAATTGCTGAAATTCAATATTTCATGTAGGTAATGAAAATGTCATTAACAAAGGCTTAAATGTTGGCGCTTTTCCTGGTTTTTGCAAAATTCAAGCGACTCAGATATCCAGGCACACTGCCACTGAACGGTATATCTGACATTCCTGGATTAAACTCTTAGCTATTATCATTGCTAATTAAGACGGCGAGTTGGTAGAATCGTTAGGGGGCCGGCCAAAATTTTTCACAAATTTTGTGTCTTTACGAATTCTGACCAAATTTCTCCGAGGTTGACTTTGCGATTCATCGTTTCGGGGTGAAGAAAATAAATACCAGGTGAGTAGTTTACCAGTGTATTAAACTAGCCCCCTCCCCAATATTTTATGTCTTGTGCCTATAAGAAAGTATTATTGCTACTAATTTTCATTTCAGTGAACTAGAGTAATATGAAATGAATTTATTTGCATAAGGTCACCTCCTTCCTTTCAGAAGGTGATCCGTGACCTTACGATCGTTCGCCCAACCACATTACTTTGAGATGAGGGGGACCGTAAATACAAAGCACTTGACAAGTGTTTGTTAATTTCAAACACGAATAAATCCGAAATAAGAAAGGAAAAGGATGAAAAAAAATATTACATGGCGTTTTACTGATTCTTTCATCCACTTCTTCATTACTAATAATGAAAAATCTTAATTCACACTAAAAATAACCAAAAGATAATGCAAGAAAAATATCGGCACCGACTAAAATTATTGCTTTATTTCGTATACGTCTTGCAGAACATTTACTATTATCAGTTTTAAATTAGGTTTCTGTCACAATTTAATTCACAAAGTACAATTTTATTTATTTTCTTTTTATCTCCATTCTGTTGGTTACTAATTTAAAAGGCAACTCAAAACACATGTACACGCAGACAAAAATATATATCAATATAATTCTCTAAATTCTAGGAAGACGTAATTGTATAGTATTTAATTTTACGCTGTACACCACATTTATTTGAGCATAGCCTAATTATCTCAAAATTTTATAACACAGAAGTCTATCGTATTTCTTTTCCGTTACTAATGATTTTATCATTCGGTCGTTTCGTACACAGCGAAATTATCAGTGCTTTACGTTCAAATGAAAACTCTTCCAAAACTAAATACTATAAAAGCGATAATATTTATCGAATAGACTTCAAATATGGTGTATGAGTTTGCAGAAACATTTTCCTGAACGATACCTTATGGAATGAATGAACTAATAAAATTCAGATTCAATTAAATATTAATTTCAACGTGGCTATTTCGAATTCGGTATTTCAATTTCACTTCAGATAAGAATTGAATATTTTTCTACTTTTGAAAACAGACTATACACAGTAATATAGAATAATTATGATGTATTTTGAATATAACACACACACACATATATATATATATATATATATATATATATATATATATATAATATATATATATATATATATATATATATATATATATATATATATACATGTGCGCACAAACACGCACGCATATATTTATATACAGAATAACTGAAAGAGGTATATCGAAAGGATATCATTTAATACAGCGCAACTTATTAGCGCTTTTAAGGAGCAATAGGAATAAACGCTAGAATGGAGAACAAATTTCATAGGACAGGTTCCTTTATCAAATTCAAGCACTTCGCATCACAGACATATTTATATATAGTATCAATTCAAGTACAAATATACAAAACATGAAAGCATGTAATACATAAATGTAAATAATACAACGTATATCACCGATCCTTGGATTACTACCTTCTAAGCGCATCATCGATCCGTAAAATTTCAATGCCTAACACCGAATGTTTTAATGCAGGTAAATTTATGCATTATACACTTTCAAGATTTGTATATTTGGACTTGAATTAATACAGCATATGAATATGCCTATGGTGCGAACTGTTATGCATACACACGCATACATCTATCTATTTATATATACTTATATATACATATGTATACATGTATATATAATAAATAAAACGTGTACAGATATATACATACATATATATATACATATGTGTGTATGTATATATATATATATATATGTATATATATATACATATATATATATATATTATATATATATATATATAATATATATATATATAATATATATATTATATATATATATATATATATGTCTAATGGTATCATGCTATCTTTGATATTTACAGTTAGACTCATTCATCTATATTTATTACTTCTCTTGTTTAGACCCTGGTTAGCACTGATTGCCGGAAGTTATGTGGAACAGCAATTTCTATTCACAGGCATTAATCTCCAGCCTCAGCGACTTGCCATTGAGAAAGCCTACCCTTCTTATACATTATAAATTATAATGTCACATTTTAAACATATTCCTATTGCGTTGAATGTACATGTCATTATTCAAGATGGTAGGAATTTCTATTTCCGGAAAATTTTGTTACTACTTCTATAGGGTAGGAGAATTGCTTCGAGTCACCTTTTCTGTATTGATGGAAGTTTTACTGGA
>NC_042999.1:31866240-31871240 GCF_006345805.1 Octopus sinensis | reverse complement strand
AAAGCAGATATTTTAATAAGTCTGTAATTACGTTTTTACCAACATTACATAGGAAATCCCAGTGGAATAATTGTTCTTAACTTCAAAAAGATGATCTATGACTATTATGCCTATATAATATCATTAATAATAATAACAATGATAATAATAACAATGATAATAATAATAATAATAATAATAATAATAATAATAATAATAATAATAATAATAATAATAATAATGATAATAATAATAATCTCTTTTACTGACTCAAGGGCCCAAGACATGGAGTACAATATCGGAGGACGAGTTGCAGTACAGAAAAAAATTTTGAAAAATACAAAAAAAATATGTAGGTTTTACATCGAACAACAGGAGATGCCACCACATTAAAAGATTAACAGAGGTTCTAAAACAGAAATTAGAGAAATGAATAATAAACAAATATATAAATATAATCCCTATTTGCGGGAGAGTCCACTTAGAGTAATCTGGGGTAAGCGCCACGCAAATATCCTGGTTTACTCTGCCAACTCCAAATCATTGAAAATTGTTCTCTACAAGTTTCATTCCTCTTGCTTAGAAACGCATACTCAGGATTATTCCATTCAACCTGACCTGTCTTGCTACTGTCAACCACCTTTTTCTATTTTAATTGTTTCAGTCATGTGAGTGCGGTCATGCTGGAGCACCGCCTTTAGTCGAGCAAATCGAACATAGAACTTACTCTTTGTAAGCCTAGTACTTATTCTATAGATTCTCTTTTGCCGAACTGCTAAGTTACGGGGATGTAAATACACCACCATCGGTTGTCAAGCAATGTTGGGGGGACAAACACAGACACACAAACATATACACACACATACAAATATATATACATATATACGACGGGCTTCTTTCAGTTTCCGTCTACCAAATCCACTCACAAGGCTTTGGTTGGCCCGAGGCTATAGTAGAAGAAACTTGCTCAAGGTGCCACGCAGTGGGAATGAACCCGGAATCATGTGGTTCGTAAGCAAGATACTTACCACACAGCCACTCCTGCGAAAAACTGTAGAAAGCTGCACCACTTTCTCTGCCTGTTTTGGACAGAGTACTGTCTGCTTCACTTCTTGGAACCATCCAGCATCCTTCTTGTCCTCCTTGTCTTTGCTCCAGATGTCACTCAAAAACCTTTGACTTTCAATATTATTTGGTATCAAATTTTCATCGGTACACCCTCCATTTATTTATTTATAGAATCTCTTCTCATCTACTCTGAATAATCTATTCTGGTGATAACCCTTCATTCTTTGTTCTGTATATAACAGATGAGGAATTATGTACATAATTTACATTATTTACATTATAATTATTAATATTTAATTTTTTTGAATTCTTACTACTACTACTACTACTACTACTACTACTACTACTACTACTACTACTACTACTACTACTACCACCACCACCACCACCACCACCACCACCACTACTACTACTACTACTACTACTACTACTACTACTACTACTACTCTTAACATTAGACACTATGTAAGCAAGAAGGGAATCTGGTTTGAGATTTGGTGAGATTTTCCTTTAAAACAAGAATTTTTTTCAGAATACACTATTGCAATATTCTGCAGTTCGGTAATGGCAGTTTCAGTGGCAATATTTTTCAGCTTCCAAAGTTAATTGTTTGTATGTTCGTCTGAATGCACCAGTTATAAGAATAATAACTATGCTCTTAGACTTCCAGTATATTTTCAAGTTAAAATTTAGGTTCTGATAATTCTAAGTTGTTCATTTATTTCTTTTTTGGCATACACTGTATTTTCAAACGATATTGCAAAGTCTATGGTATTAAACTTATTTTTAACACTCTATAATCATTCGAGATTGTTTTGCTCTTTTCCCGTGATTAGTTTTTATGGGGAAACTGCAAAAACTTCTATAAATTTTATTTCCTTTCACTGCATCTGGCTCGTGTTGAGTCTACATTTGTGCTGTTTTGTATGTGTATGATCGGCTTTTGCTATCAATATCAATGCAGCTACTTACCACGTCAAAATAAATGCTTAGTGGATGTTTTTTCCGGCCTTGCCTTCTTTGCGAAAATTCCGCCGATGTCAATTCGACTTTAGCTTTCATCATTCTGGTTTAATAAAGAATATACTGGTCAGTTACTGTTGTCGATAAAATCGGAAGACCCAGCCACTGTCTAAAATTGCTGGCCTTGTGTCAGAAAGTTAAAGCAAATTTTTCCGGCGCTTTACGTCATGGATTCAATTACCGCCAAAACGCAACTGATTTACACATTTTTAGAGTCAATGAAAGAAAGTACCTGCCAAGAAGTGGGATCGATATTTTTCGCTTACATCCTACCCCAAAAGTGACTGTCCTTTTGACAACGTTAGAGGCAAGCATTATAATAATAATAATAATAATAATAATAATAATAATAATATAATAATATAATAATAATAATAATAATTATTATTATTATTATTATTATTATTATTATTATTATTATTATTATTATTATTATTATTATTATTATTATTATTATTATTATTATTATTATTATTATTATTATTATTATTATTATTATTATTATTATTATTATTATTATTATTATTTTAATGGGATTGACGGAACTCTTCACAAAGGAACACAGTCAAGAGGACGAGCATAATTCGATTGAAAGAGACATTTTATTGGTTGAATGATATTTGGACACTAAGGTGGCTGAGTATATATCTGTTTATAACGAGGACAGTTTTTTCGTCACTCGCTGGTAACTTTCATGCAACACCATTGAAATGTCAGCTAAAGGAATTATGTCATTTATTGTAAACCTCAATAGCCTACAAAGAAATTTTGATGGAATACTTTTCTTAGACCGCTTTTCGAAGGAATCCGTGCATGCTTCTACACCTTTATTGTGGTCAATAATGGGATGTAAGAAAGAAACATCTATGGTTACCAAAAGACAGTTCTCCATATGGCCTCGGTGCTTAAAAATGTTGTTGATCTTAGACACAAAATCAAAAGTATCCTGAAAATAGGAACCTGATCTTTTTGCGCCAGGGAGCAGAAAGCCATCTAGCCATTCCGAAATCTTGGCTGTACAACATTCATAACTGCTGCAATCTGGGCGAATTGGAGGAAATCTTTCGAGGTTTTTGTGTATTCTGTGGAGACCATAAAATACAGGTGTTCCTCTTTCTCAACATAAAATCTTGGATTCGGCCTTATTAATGAAATTGTTTTCCTCCATTTCCAGAATTATTCTGTCAAGTTCCTCTCTGTAATTGGGGTTTGGATCAATAGATAATTCTTGATATGAGTTTTATCATTTAAAACTTCTTCACACACCTAAATACACTCACTCTTGTCCATAATTACGAAAGCACCTCTCTTATCAGCCATTTCAATAACAATAGGATCGTTATAGGCTAGACGTGGGAGGGCGTAACTTTGGGAATCTGTGAGGTTATCCAGGACTTCTTTCTGCTTGTTTTCAGGCTTTCTGTAATGTTTGTCTGACAAGATTCAAGAAATTCCAGTAGAGCTTGTGAACGTCCATCCCGAACTTCATCTTGATAACAATAGTGATTCTTTTGAATAAAATTATGCCAGATTCGATCATCATCACTCATATTTTCAGTAAACATAGGGTTTTCTGTCTCATCGTTACTAGCTTTTCAAAGAATGTCCCTTCAGTTTGTCGACGTACATACTGAAATAGCCCTCGAGCATAATTATTCTTGTCAAAATTCTTAGTACTGGGCAGAAACTCAGTCCAGGTTTCAAAAATGAGACATCATCAGGCGAAAGTTTTAGTTTAGATGAATTTATGGCCCACGTATTCTCTAGTGTGATCAATTTTCTCGAGCGAGTGGTTTTCAGAGTCTTATTGTCATTAGATACTTGACTTCTTGGCTTGAAATCTTCACTTAAAACACGAAATATTTTGGGTGATAAAATTTGTTCTGAATGTTCATGTGAGAAGTTATAATTTTTATTCGTCTATCTGGGTGATAGAAATTGGGTGAATTAAACCGCAGATGCCTTCGAAAAATCAGTCAAAAAATGTATTCCATCACATTTTCTCTGTATATTATTGAGGTTAGTGTTATAACGTAACACGATTAAGTTTAGAATTTACCAGCAGACAAACGGCTGCGCCATGGTCAACCCCATGGCAGTTAATTTCTCTAACGTCTTCATGAAGAAATTCGAGATACAGTTATTAAAGGTATTCAAATCCCTTCATGGTAACTCTGGTTACGGTTCATTGATGGCGTCTTTTTTCTCTGGGAAGAGTTAATTTAATGGACTTCTAGCATTTCTGTGACTATTATGCTAAAAACTATAACTTTAAGTCGAACGTAAAATTTACGTCTTGCTTTTCAAGAACTGGTGTTCAATTTTTAAAGACAACAGTTACATTTTCTGGAGGCAGAATAGTGACAGAGCTAATTTGCAAACCCACGTCATCCCACTGCCGCTCAGATTATCCACATCATATTATTCTGCAAATCCAAAATCCCAATTTTTCAGGATAAAATGCATTTTTACTGACATAGGAGATTACTGGAAACATGCAAATATTTTTGTACATCATTATGTCAAACGCAGTTAAAGTGAATCACGATTAAAGGAAATAGCAAATGATATAGCTAAGATTAGCAAAGCTAGTCAAGCTTTCACGCATAATTTTAGCAAGCACAATACAATTATATAAAAGATTCAATAGGCAAAATAACAGCAGTTGGACAGAAATTGCCGAACATTTCGTTTAACACGGCTTCAATTTTGAAAGAAAGACTTGAAAGTGCTTTTGAATTTTGCCCTTTTGCGGTCGATAAATTAGGTACTGGTGAGAGACTGGGGTCGATATAATCGTCTCTTCCCCTCCCCCAGAATTTCAGGTATTGTGCTTTTAGTAAAATAGATGGTTATTTTTTTTTCTTGTCGCGTAGACAAAAAGCTTAGCAGCATTTCTTCCAACTCTTTGCTTTGTACGTCCAAATAAA
>NC_042999.1:31821240-31858740 GCF_006345805.1 Octopus sinensis | reverse complement strand
ATTGACTATAAATCAAATAGCTAGTGCTATTATCATAACCGTGGGAGAATTCAGAATAATTTACACAATAAATCTGGCATGACAAATGTTTCTGCTCGGAGGGGGCCACGTCAGACACCTGAGAAAGCGGACACCAGCTGTTTACACCACAGAATAATCTGTAATCTTTTGAGGCAGATCCAGTTGGCTTCCTTGAACGTTACATAACCCTGGATAAGCATTGGGTCCATAAATTTGAGCCGGAGATGTATAGACACTACAATCCATGCAGTACAAACACTCCTCCTCACCTGCTCCAAATAATGCTACGGTCGTTTAATCTGTAGGGTATGTGATGTGAGATTTTTGGGATGCAAATTAGTAAATATTCACTATTTTCAAAAGGTCAATGAAAGGTAGTATGCCTTAATGAGGCAGTTACGAAAGGCTTGTCACGGCCAAACGCCCAGGATAGCTAACGAAAGTTGTCTTGTTTCGTGCGGACAATGTTCCAGCACATAAGCTCTTTGTTTAAATGGCTACCGTGTGTGATTATGGATTTGAATTGGTTTATCACAATTCATTTTCTCCTGATTTCTTGCATCAGACCATTGTCTGTTGCCCAACATGAAAAAACACTTCGCTTATAAACAGTATCGCAGAGACGACCGCGTCAAATCTGTTGTTGACAATCTTTTTTAAACACTAATGAGATTCAGACATTGCAGCATCGATTGAAGAGGTGTGTTGAAATATAAACCCTATTCGCTCTCATTCATTGAAAGTATCTTGGTCACCCAATGAAACCTTCAGTTGACCGTAGTAATACATACACTGCTCCGGTGTAAACGAGAGCGGAAGATAGTGAGACCTAGTCTATAGATCTCCAGATAGTTTCGATGATAAAATAGTTTTCTAATTCATTTAAATTTATAAAAAGTGTGTCATGGAGTAAATGTTGTTTTACTTATTTTAAGCTTTCTGCAGCAGCAATAAGACTATACCAATACACCTATGATTTGGCACGCTCACCATGCTCGCATTAATATATCGCGATTCTGTGATACTTAACAGAACAAAAAAAAAAAAGAACTTCCCTAACTCACGCTATTTGAGTAATAAAGTCATCTCTAATACTTGATGTAACCCTGTTTTATGATAGCCATGTGATGGCATATATGTAAGAGAATTTTGAATATTGAAAGCATGGTTACAGTTATTCAATCTGTAGTGTATGTGACGACGTGAGATTTTCGGGATGCAATATAGTAAATATTCACTATTTTCACCAAGTCAATGAAAGCTTGTATGCCAAAATGATGACACATAGCAAAACGAGTCCTACGGCTGCTATGAAGATGGTATGGCAATTAAAACGATTTCCAATTTGGAAAGAGATCAGCACGAAAGTCAATTTAGTGAAAGCAAGTGTGACGCAGAATATATAATCTCGTGTTACATCGTAGCATTGTAAGTTCGATAGATGTTTATAAAGAAACAGCAAAGCACATTATTTACTTTCAGACAGACAAACATCACATATATACGCGCGCGCGCACACTCATACACACACGTGCGTATTATGTAACTATAATACGCACATACACACACACACACACACACACACACACATATATATATATATATATATATATATACGCAAATGTATATATGTGTGTGTGTGTATGCATATATGCATATATGCTTACATATGTTATATTCATATATATATATATTATATATATATATATATATATATTTGTGTGTGTTTGTATGTATACACAACCAACCACTCACTCACGCACACACACACACACACACCACACACACACACACATATATATATATATATATATATATCATGTATCAGTTGAAGAAAGCAGCATCTATCTGTTCCAATTAGTATTGTTAGACTGCAAATTGTTATTTTTAACTTAATACCTTTCTTTATGTACCTTTTTTATACCAATTATAAGACAAACGTTTCTAAATACAGATTCTAGTTTATTCCATCAACTTTATTCCTCAATCAATTACCACGAAATAAATCTGCCAATTATTTGTTCCTTTGACTTTATATCGATTCTGTGTGAAAGCACAACATCAAATAAAAACGAATATACACTATAGAAACAACACTTTTGGAATCTGTGTGTACTATTTAGCTAGTTCTTTTAATTTATTTCTCAAACTTTCCATTCTTGTTTCGTTTAATTATTTTTATGTTTTTGTTAGCTTTTGGAACTTTCTCATTGTTTTTACGTTTTGTTTCTTTAGCTTTAGACCTTAGTGAATTTCTTTCAATTTACATTGTCTCCACAATACAAATTGTTTTAATTGGCCAATTACCTCAACAGGGTAAAGCTAAATAAAAAATTAAATATAGTTAATGCAAATACGATACATGTAGTTTTGTCTTTAGTTCGATATCGATTAAAACATAAATGTCTATGGCTATGTAAATGTATCCGACACACACACACACACGCAAACACAAATTGTGTGCATAATATATACTACAGAAAGAAAGGCAGAAAGGGAGAGGGTAGAGAGACAATAGCAATGTCTCTTTACTTTTTAACTGTTTTTCGTTTTGAAAGTGCGGATTAAGCAAGTTCAGTCTGGTTTCTAGGTATGATAAGGACTCTTTCAGACAATACAAACTGATTTATTTGTTTTTATACTTAAACTATATTACACAATAGGTGAAAAGTTCTATAGCCCGGTGGGTATAAAATAGTGATTACTCTAATGTTTCGGTATGTATCTGTATCCAATAATACATCATTACCAATGATTTATAATTAGTCAAGTATGTCAGCATATGACAAGGTATTCATTATGCAGTGGTGTGTATATTTTCCATTGTTGTTCTTTAATTTTCATGTAGACTTTTGCAACACAGAAGGGGAAAGTTACCAAATTATATGGTAATAAGAGTACACACGGTTATAGAAAATGACAGGAAATTGAGACACCTGGTGAATGTCCGTGACAAGCTTGCGCAGACAATATAAAAGGCTTCGTGATGAAGTGTGCTTTCATTATCATTAGACTTTAATGAAAAATTATGGTCTTCCAGCTACTAAGAATTACTATCAACACAATACAGGGAAAGCCCTGGAATAACAAACTTGGGAACTCCTGTGCGATTTAACAACCATGTCTATATGAGACTATATATTTCGTAGGGTGTCGATTAAACAATCCAGTGTTCACAAGATACTTGAAGGACTACTACTACTACTACTACTACTACTACTGCTGCTGCTGCTGAGGCTGCTGCTGAGGCTGCTGCTGCTGCCACTACTACTACTACTACTACTACTAATACTAATAATACTACTACTTTTGCTGCTGCTGCTGTTGCTGCCGCCACTACTACTACTACTGCTACTACAACTACTACTACTAATAATAATAATTACTATTATTATTACTATTATTATTATTATTATTATTATTATTATTATTATTATTATTATTCAGTAGTTTTATTTTTATAGCGTGCTTTCACTTCACTACCGAGCACAGCTCTGTGAGCCTTGGGTATGTGCTGTGATTTGTTGTGATGATCTGATGGTTATTGTATGGAAAGTGTTCTGCGTAGGATGTGTGCAGTGCCTAGTAGTGCAATTTTCTGTATGTTATATGTGTTTGTAAGTCCTGGTGTTTTTGTTATGTATTTGTCTGAATATTTTTTTATCAGGCCTAATGCATCTACTATGATAGGAATTGTTTCTGTTTTCAGATTCCACATTCTAGTTACCTCTATTTCCAGGTCTTTGTATTTTGAGAGTTTCTCCATTTCTTTTAGAGACACGTTGTCATCAGCCGGTATTGATACATCAATTAGAAAGCATTTTTTTTCTTCATGATCTCTGACAACTATATCTGGTCTGTTGGCCTTAATTTCACTATCTGTGTGTATCGGCATATCCCAGAGTATGGTTGCTTTCTCGTTTTCTGTGACCTTTTCTGGTGTGTGCCTATACCATCTTTTTCCTGTTGTTATTCCATAATATTGGCATAGCTTCCAATGTATGTAGGTTCCAACTCTGTCATGTCTGTGAATATATTCCTTCTTAGCCAAGACTGGGCAGCTAGAGATGATATGGTTTATTGTTTCTTGTCCATCTCCACATATTCTGCAGTTACTTGTAATATTTCTTTTCATTACATGTTTTTTGGTAATTTCTGGTGGGGAGGCTTTGGTCTTGTGCTGCAATTAAAAATCCCTCTGTTTCTGCTTTGAGTCCTGAGCTTCTCAACCATTGCTGGGATTTTTCTTTGTCTATTTCTTTTGCGCTTAGTTTAGTCCAGTATTTACCATGAAGGGGCTTTTCTTGCCATCGTTTTATCATGGTTCGTTGCTGTTCTATTTTTAGTTTGGATTTCATTTGTTTTATAGCTTTTGTTGTTTCTTCTTCTTCTTCTTCTTCTTCTTTTCTTCTTCTTCTTCTTTTCTTCTTCTTCTTCTTCTTCTTCTTCTTTCTTCTTCTTTTCTTCTTCTTCTTCTTCTTCTTCTTCTTCTTCTTCTTCTTCTTCTTCATGTTTATTAGGTGGTATGATTTCTTGTTTGTATTTGTCAGCTTCCTTAAATACTGAGAACAGTTTTTTTGTTTTGCTCGTGTTTTGCCGCTATCTGGATCAGTTTTCCTTCCTTCTGAAGTAGATATTTTTGCATTCCTATGGTGGTTATTTTATAGTAGTTTTCCAGCTGTATAAGGCCTCTACCACCTTCTATACGTTGTATATATAGTCTTTCTATGTCAGATTTTGGGTGATACATCCTAGATCCTGTCATTATTTTTCTTGTTTTCCTATCTATGTTGGTCAGTTCATTTTGTGTCCAGTTAAGGATATTGTAGCTGTAACTTATAACTGGGACAGCTAAAGTGTTGATACCTATTATCTTGTTTTTAGCATTGAGCTCTGTGTTTAGTATTGATCTAACTCGTCTATAATATTCTTTTTTTATTTTCTCTTTCATTTGTGTGTGTTGTGTCTTATCTAGTTCATGGATTCCTAAGTATTTGTAAGTTTGGCTTTGGTCTAATTCTTTTATTTCATTGGTTTTATCTAGTGTGATGTTGTTACTCTTAACTAGTTTTCCTCTTTTCAGGGTTACTTTGGCGCATGTTTCTAATCCAAATTTCATATCTATTTCTTTGGTAAATCCATGAACTGTCTTTAATAGTGTTTCCAGCTGTTTGTCATTTGCAGCGTATAGTTTTAGGTCATCCATATATAAAAGGTGGCTGATCGTTTTGCCGTAACATTTATGTCCGCATCCAGTTCTATTTAGCATATCAGATAGAGGTAACAGTGCCAAGCAGAAAAGGATTGGAGAGAGCGTGTCTCCCTGGAATATTCCTCTTCTAATGGGGATGTCTTTAGTTTTCATGAGTCCCTCTTTTGTTTGGAGGTGTAGGACTGTTTGCCATTTATTCATAGAGTGCTCTATGAATTTTATGATTGTTGGTGCTACTTTGTTAATGGCTAGTGTTTCGAGGATCCATGTGTAGGGGATGCTATCAAACGGCTTTTTGTAGTCAATCCAGGCCATACTGAGGCCTTTCTTCTTTCTGTGGCTGTCTTCAGTTATGGCTTTATTAATCATTTGTTGATCTTTACAGCCATATGTCCCTTTGCGGCATCCTTTCTGCTCTTCTGGGAACAGTTTGTTTTCGTCCAGGTGCTTGTTCAGCCTTTGTGATATCACTGCAGTAAATGCCTTGAACATAGTAGGGAGGCAGGTTATTGGTCTGTAGTTTTCTGGTTTTTCTGTTTCATTTGATTTGGGAATAAAGATGGTTTTCCCCTTCGTGAGCCATTCAGGCATTGTCTCTGGCTCTGCTAGTACGTTGTTAAAGTTTTCAGCCAGCTTTTTGTGCATTCCTGTTAGATATTTCAACCAGAAGTTGGGGATCTTGTCTGCCCAGCTGCCTTCCAGTTGCTTAGTCTTTGCAGTGCCTGGGTGACCTCTTCAGTTGTTATGGGGGTCCAAAGTTGTTCAGATGCCGAGTTTGTTATTCTGATACTCCTTTTTTTGTTGGTTCGTTCGCCGACCATATTTCTCCCCAGAATTCTTCCAATTCTTCTGCCGTTGGTGCTGCAGTGACTTCTATTTTATTTTTTCCCAGTTCTTGGTAGAACTTTTGGGGGTTGGAGTTGAACTTTTTGTCTTCTTCAAAGAAGCGTTGGCGTTTCTTGTACCGGCGGATCCTTTGTGCTTTGGCAAGGATATCTTGCTTCAGCTTTTCTTTTATTTCAGGCAAATCTTTCTCTATGATGTTATATTTGCGGAGTATTTTTGTTCTCTTTTTGTTGCTCAGTAGCGTTGATTGCTTGCTGATTTCATTAACAATCGACAGGTCTTTTCTATTTTTTTTATTTTGCTTTGGATGTTATTTATCCACAGGGTTTGTTTGGGTGGTGGTACACCTGTTTTATTTTTTGAAAATTTTATTATTATTATTATTATTATTATTATTATTATTATTATTATTTTTATTATTATTATTTATTATTATTATTATTATTATTATTAACATAATTTTAAGACTTTTTTTCATTTTATTATTATTTTATTATTATTATAATTCTTCTTCTTCTTCTTCTTCTTCTTCTTCTTATTATTATTATTATTGTTATTATTATTATTAACATAATTTTAAGACTTTTTTTCATTTTTCTGGTTTCTGGAAACGGTTGCCTTATGTGTGAGTTAGAAAATGCACTTCTAAATTAAACAGAAACTGATAACCCGTTATATTTTGCTTACTAGATTTTATATAATATAATGATATAAAGTCCAATAGAGAAGATTATTTCCCCTAGTTATATTTTTGAAAAGTCAGTCACGAATATTTTTGTAAGAATATTTAGAGCATTAAAATTTTCAAAAATCTTGATTCATATTGGCATAGTTCCACAGACTAAGGTGTTGTCCTCCATGTTCATACTTAAGTTCTACTAAACTTTCTTTAAATGTAATGCTATTTTTCTTCAACATAACAGTGAATTTAAGTACCCAATGACTGCATTTTAAGACTTCTTAAATTTAAAGCTATAATTACATCGAACTTGAAACTAGTAAAATCTGTTTCAGCAGGATTTCATAAGTTGCATTGATTCTTGTCGATTCTGTGAATTGCATTCACTTGAAAGAAAACTCATCAACTATGGCCCTTAGAAGTTCTATAAAATATTTTGCTGTTTTCAGCATTCTTACAGTTGACTGCATCGATATATTTGTTTGTCCTGAGGAATTACTTACAACTTTACGTTCAAAGTCACGTTGAACTATGCTGAGTTCACATTCTAAACAGCTAATCCACATATCACGAAATTAATTTATCTACACCGTTTCAGCATTGTATATCGTTCATTCTGTGAGGGCGCGTGGCTTAGTGGTTAGGGCATTCGGCTCATGATCGTAAGGTTGTGAGTTCGATTCCCGGCGACGCGTTGTGTCCTTGAGCAAGACACTTTATTTCACGTTGCTCCATTCCACTCAGCTGGCAAAAAAGAGTTGTACTTGTATTTCAAAGGGTCAGCCTTGTCACTCTCTGTGTCACGCTGATTATCCCCGAGAACTACGTTAAGGGTACACGTGTCTGTGGAATGCTCAGCCATTTGCACGTTAATTTCACGAGCAAGCTGTTCCGTTGATCGTATCAGCTGGGACCCTCGTCGTCGTAATCGGCGGAGTCTTTAGATCGTTCATTCCAATCAAAATGAACACTCAGTATAATTATGATTACTGAACCAGAAATAAAAACAAATAATCAGTGAGAAATAAAGCTACATACTAGGCAAATTTAAAAGTAATTCCGCTTAAATGTTCAACAAATCTTTGAAGTAGTTGGACAGGTTTAAGCCATCATAAATTATTGTATACTAGCAGTCTATCACGGGTTTGCCCGGGATTAAATTAGTATTATTAAGTTAATCAAGTTTTTTATTTCGAGCAAAACTAAGTAACATCGACGTCAAATTTGGCCGAAATCCATTGAAATTGGTTTATATATATGGGCAATACACATACACATACTTACACATACGTACGTACACCTATTGCATACTTGTTTTTGGAACGCATACATGTTCGTGTGCGTGTGAGTGGGGTGTGTGTTTGTGTGCGTGTATATGTGTGTTGCCCATATATCAACAAAACACTTTTTTCCTGGATGGAAAAAACAACAAATGATTCAACAAAATCTTACTCGTCGCAACAAGGGGCCTTAACTCCTGTTTGCAAACAATTGTGATTTCTCCGACATGAAATTTGTTAAACGTTTTGGTTGAAAATTTGTTTTTACTGCTATTCACTGGTTCCTCTGGCAAAAATAAGTTCACGAAAATGCAGCTAGGGTCATGCCTAATGTCATCCTAAGATTGAAGCGACATGCATGCTAATTTGTGGACGTGCATAAATTACATTCACGTACACAAACACACAGACACAAAACGCATCCTGCCATTTATATAGAGAGATTACTAAACCAACATAAATCATTCGGCTTTAAATATGAATTTCTTTCTTGTTTATGTAAAGCCTAGCAGCTATGAAATTGACCACTCATCTTGAAGGTAGTTTGTACAGTACCCCGTGGTACATAACTCACATTAATAAGCAATTACAAATGTATGGTATTAATGCATTTTCATATGTAAATACTAGAACGGTAGCTTGAAAATTCCTCTAAAATATTACAGACAAATAAGAGACATCTTAATACGTCTCATCAAAATACAATTTCTTCCTGTCCCAGGGAAATTTTCTATTTACATTGCATTGATATCATATTTTTGAATACCAAATTTATGATTTTATTATTTCCGAAAAGTTTTACTTCATTCGCTAAAGTCTCAAATTTTTTTTTTCAAATCTTGCAAATGATGTCAGGTCATTCATAAAAAAACACCAACTGTTTGGCTCCTTTATATTTTTTCTAATTCTTACCTTATTTTAACTTTTCTCAATATATAGGTCATAAGGATGTTAATGATCAGAACTTGTAAAGTTGATACCTACCAACGTGAATTCATTCCTAATATCTTATAGACTGTATTTTCTAAAGATCTGAGATCTGTCTAACAGACTTCCGTACTATTCCCTCGATAATTTTAATATTCCCAAGCATTTGGTAATGGAATTATTTAAGGTATTCACAGTCAACACGCATTTTAACTAAAGTCGCATTACTTCCTTTACAATTTCAAATAATTTTTTTATAAGAAATTGTTTTTCTTTTCTTCTGCTTTAAGAACAATAATGTCTGGCAAAGTAATGCCGAGAATCTAATGTTGGGAAATTTCATCATATGTCATGCTAGTCAGTAGTCTACATTGCTTGCACATAAAGGTTACTTCTGTAACAAGCGACTTCACTTCCTATTGTTTTGCCTTTCATTATATGCACTGTTCCTTTAGCTAATAAGACAGAACAAGAGTGAAGGCGTTTAAGAAACGCATCAGCCGTTTTTAGACGCATTGCCTTTGAATTCTTAATCCAATAATCTTTTAGTTTGTCGAAATAGGTGATTTCCTGATCTTTTGTTCTGGATTTTTATCGGTTTCTGAACCATTTCCTACCTTCTAATTTAATATGCAGCTTCGATTTGCTTGAATTTTCTCACTTTTCTTCCTTATAAATATCCAGTGCCATTTTTTAACGTTACGAATATCCTTTCCATATCATTTTCCTCACATTTATTTAGAAAACATAACAACATTTGTATATTATTTTCAAAGACCTAATTTCCTGAGATTCTTCTCAACATACCTTTAGAGTTTCGCCGGTTTTTCAGTGACCTTTGTTCTGTTCGTACGTAAGTATTTCAGCACCTCATACATTCTCCTAACACTTTGTCATTAACCTTTCCCTTATAACTGAATTACAAATTTACATTTCTAATGATCCAATTTTATAAATAACACACCGTACCCTTTTAATTTTATCATTGTTATTACATGAAGGTCCAGTGGCAATTCCACGGGAGAAATCAGTACACATGTTAGTATATTGAACACAAACAAGGAGATTAAAAAACTCCTTTTCACATCATTCAATTTTATATAGTATCACTTATTTGACTCCTTGTAAAATGTTTGACCGATATGATGTGTTTCAAAGTTTAATGAAATAAAAAATGAATTAAATCCATAATACTCGCTTATATATATTAAGTGTTTATCCATTTCAATTTTGCCAAATGCCTGTCCCGATGCCTTACATATTTTTAGAGCTTTGGGCAGTCTCACGGGGATCGAACTCGTTCGGAAATGAAATGGGAGTTGGAATCATGTGGGGACAGCGTACATTTCTTAAATACTCATGGCAAAAAAAAAATTGTAACTTCTACAAATTTTTGCTAAGTTAATTTCACTGTAGTTTAACTATCTATCGATATATCTTTTAAGGCGTACATCTTTAGATACTCACGGCAGTGTTGCCTTATGTTATATATTTCACTGAAGCCTGCGTTTATAAGAGAAAAAGGTAGAATAATATTCTTTTCTACTCTAGGCACAAAGCCAGAGTTTTTTTGGGGAAGGAGCCAGTCGATTATATCGACCCCAGTACGCAACTGGTATATAATTTATCGACCACGAAAAGATGAAAGACAAAATCGACCTAGGAGGAAATGCAGAAAAATATTGATCAGCCTTTCATTCACTCTTTCTAATAATATATACCTTTTGTCTCTCCTCTCTTTCTATCTCTGATAATATAGACCTTCACCCCTATCTCTCTATCTCTCACGTATTTTTCCCTGATTCAACTATTCCATTTTCATTCTTTATATTTGCCATTCTTTCTTCGTTTATGTCCTTCGTTCCTTTCAATCCGCTCTCTTTGTGTACATATGCTTCTCCATTTGATGTATATCTCGGTGACGATATATATCTTGGTGACGCAAGCGTAAACAACAGACGACGATAAATATGAACAAGCAGATTATTTATTATTCCCCGAAATCGACTTTGCTTTCGTCCCTTCGGGGTGGATAAAATACGTACCAGTTGGATAAAAGGGGTCAATGTAATCAACCATCCACCTTCCCCAAATTCCAAGCCTTGTGCCTATAGTAAATACGATAATTATTTATTTTTTGTGTTGTCATTTTCGTTATTCTTTGACCGATATTATCACAGAATCCCTTCAAAAATTATAATGATAAAGAGAACAAATATTGTTTCCCATTTTCAGTCATGTATGAAGGAAACAATTTACACATTATATCATTTGTATATCATGACTTTCCCGTAATATACACTTATATGTTACTCTGAGAAGTTAGCCATCTAATCACATATTAGATGTAGTAAGAGATGGTGAAATAGTTGCATATGTGAGCCAATACAGGTATCTCGGATAAAGAATCTGCTTCAAAGATAAAAAATCAGACCAAAGAAAGTAAACGACAAATGCAATTAGGATGGGCAGTAAACTGAATCACATCACGGTTATTAATCTGTCCATGTGTCTAAACAGTAATACTTTCAAGCAGTGTGTGCTGGCTACCATTACTTATGCATCAGAAACATGGACTGCCAACAAAAGCATTGAAAATATATTAAGATCAACAGAAACAGCTATTGAAAGGCGAATGCTGAAGATTAACGAAATAGATAAATATAAAAACAGGATAAGAGAGGCAAGAGGTTTAAGTAATATTATGTGGAATATATATATATAGGGAGAATTCATGAAAAAAACAAAACACGAAGACAAGTGATGTAGAAAACAAACAGATGTATTAGTATAACGCTCAGGAAATGAAAAAGGCTTTTACGTTTCGAGTCTACGCTCTTCCACAGAAAGGAATACAGAAAGAAATAAGGAGAGAAAAATGTGTGTAGTGGCTACCGATCTATCATGAAAATGTTATATTGTGCAGGATAAAATTTGACATGATTTGGCTGATGCATAATTGGTGTGGAAGCAAGTTGAGGGCAAGAAATGTCTCCAAAATGCAGAATCTCAGCAAATTTTCCACTCCTTGTTAATACTGGAGTTCTGCTAAATTTGTGTTAGGTGTACTGATGATCTGTTCCACATAACAATGGATTAAATGCTCAGTAACTACACACTTAAATTTCTTATACCTAACACGACTATCACCTCGAAATTTAAACTAGTGCAAACTGCTTCAGAAGGAGACTCTTTGTTCATACCAACTGGTTTGGCAGTTGCTTCTTTCTAAATTTCAATACATTCCACTTGAAACCACAGATGTATTAATGAAGAGGCTATTAAGTGATTCCTTAGCCTGCTAGAAATAGCAGTCAGATCTCTCTTTCAAATATTCTCTACAGTCTTAAAGATAACAAGCGACAAAAATGAAACATTGAATAATATATCATAACTACACTATAGATGAGTAAGTAAAAAGTCGGAGTAGTGATGGGTGGAATACTTGATCAGGTTTACTCAACCAGGACTAATCTGGACTAATCAAGTTGAAAAATCTGCATATCTATCACCAAGTAATCATTTTCCATTTAAAACAGAATCTATGTTGCGCTCATTTGTTAAACATTTACAGCTTTCACTAGAATTCCATTGTTATTAGTATCAGATTATACAGAGAAGACAGGGGCTCTGAAGCATCAACTTGGAGCAGAGTAATCAAGTTAACATTTACTTCTTCCAATTTAGGGATGGAGCAAATTGGGTCTATAGTTTGATTATTTTAAATCATATGATATAGATAAAAACAAAATACTGAAGCCTGTAAGACAATCTAGTAGATAAATGATGAAATTATCAATACAGTAACAAAAGATGGTACAATCTTTAACTTTTGAAACCTGGCTCCAATTTATATTGCCAATATATTTTGATTTGCATTCTCCAGCCATTATATTTATTGAAAACCGCTCATCACATATTAAAAACAACTTATGGATTAAAACATATCAACTTAAAATTCACTATAATCATAGATACATGATGACATCTTGTCTTTTAAAAAAAGGAGAAAACATGAAACTACAGTTTGCAATTTGGTATTATTCTAAGAAATACAAACACCTACACGATAATGTCAAATGTACATTATCATATTAGTCTACCAATGTTTCATCAATTTGAGTTAGATTGTTTTGCAGTCAGTTACTTTAACATGAAATGCTAAAGGAGATTGATAGAAATAAAAATTATTGGTACACACTCGTCTATCTTCTAAACATATTCACAGTAAGAAACCAGCCTATGCAAGAAATTTCAAGAAATTATAAAAATGTGTAAGTTGTATTGAATTTGTCAATTCTGTCAATTACATACATTTGAAACGAAACTGTTCAATTGTAGCCCTTAGAAATTCTATAAACTACTTTGTGCGTTTTTCAACATTATTAATGTTCTCTGCATCAATATATTTCTTTGTCGTTGCAAATCACTTGAAAACTTTACTTTCTAAGTCACGTTGAAATTCACTGAGTTCATTTTCAAAACACTTGAGGAATCAACAGATCTCGTCAATAGATTTCCCACAACGTTGCATTTTAATGTAAATTTCATTGAATTGAAATGGACTATTAGTAAACTTGTTATGTTAACTGAGCCAGGAAAACTCTTTTATCTGTGAGAAATTAAACTCCATACGTGTCACAAATGAAACTGATTGCACGTAAAATGTCATCAAACTATTCAAGTATTTCACCATTGTTCAACGTTCATAAACCATTGTAAAATACTAAACGAACATAAAAATTATTCAACTTCATTTAAAAGTACATCACTTACTCGATTACATAAAACCTAGCAGCTATAATATAAGCTGTAGGCACTGTATACAGAACTCCTTGGTTTGTAAGAGAGTTAAAAGAAATGAGGAAAAAGCATTCCTTGTAGTATTTGATGTAAACAAGAATAATTTTGGAAAATTTACAATTTTATTACGTAATTCTTTAGTAACGTCAATACGCATGTCAATTTACCGTATGTTGTGGGGAAATCTGTTGTTCGCATGGACGGTAGACGGACTAAACAGCTTACACAGAAAGACAAGGAATTTGCTAACTGGATATGGGATACTCCGACCAAAATTGACACAGACAGACTGTATGTACCAAATAAAAAATGTGGAAGAGCACATATTGGATGCAAACACAGCAATACAGCAGCAGAAAATAACATAGCATGTTATGTAAATAATGCCACATAACCGCGATTATTAGAAATATGACGGCCGGGCTTGCGCAGCATGAAAGGTTGCAAAGATAACGCACTAAACAAAAAACTGAAAACGAATGAAACTGAAAATAGGTGGGTAAAGAAAATAATGCACGGTTAATTTCTTAGAGATGTTGAAGATAAGTCAACCAGAGAAAAAGTTGGTTGTGGATGACTTGAAGTGATTCAAAACCAGAAACAGAGTCTCTAATCTGTGCTGCCCAAGAGCAAATAATAAGTGCGAACTACATAAAATAAAGATAAAACAACACATCAGAACCTGATAAGAGCAGAGTCTGTGGAGCCATCAGAAACTGATAAGTGGACGAAATGGTGAAACCATATGGCATATTACCATCCAATGTGCGCCACTTGCGCAGAAAGAATATAAGAGACGCCACGACAATATAGCAAGGTTTTATCCATTAGACAGGCCTTGCAACAAATATAGACTTGACACTGGAAAAAAATTTGTACGACCACAAACCCAAAGACATCATCGAAAATGCTAATGCAACGATCCTATGAGATTTTATCATTCAGTGTGACCATGAGATAGAGAATAGGTAGCCAGACATAATCTTAATTGAGAAAGATACCAAACTATGCTGGATCATGCCCAGCTGACAACAAAGTATGCGATAGGGACAAAAGCGATGTCGAGAGATATGACAACATTACTAGCGCCGCTGTGTGTATCTTCATTGTCTCTTATGCTGTAAATACCAATATGAAGTAATAGAAAACTGTTATGAGGATGTTCCATGTAAAGTTATGCATGAGGATGGAAAACTAACCATAGTCTGGGACTACGATTTCCAGACGGATCATGTAATCGATCACCATCGGCCGGATATTGTCATATTGAATAAGAGAGACAAATACTGTTAGACCCTTGATGTAGCCATACCAAATGACATGAACGCGGTGAGCAAAGAGGTTGAAAAAGTCACTAAGTACTCCGAATTCAAAGTGAAAACGACAAGATTGTATGGAATGCGGGAGGGTTATGTAAAAGTGATACCAGTGGTGATCGGAGCCTTGGGCTCAATCCAATTGAAACTTCAAATCTTCTGATGGCAACTGGAAATTGTATGCAAAATTGATGTCTTTCTAAACGTAGCCTTATTGAGTAGGGTGCATATCTTAAGGAAACTGTTATCTGTCTGATGTCCTTGTTGTGACTTGACAGATTACTAATGACTCCGGTGCATTTTCACTTAGACTGTGTTACGAAGGAATAATAATAATAATAACAACAGCAACAACAACAATAATAATAATGATAACAACAACAATAATAATAATAATAATAATAATAATAATAATAATAATAATAATAATAATAATAATAATGATGATAATAATAGTAATAATAATAATAATAGTAATGACAGCAAAAGCCATGATGCAACACCAGGTACTTGCTCTCATAATTTATGATCTTAACTGATTGAGGGTGTTATGTACATTGTTTTGTCTTCGTATAATAGCCGTATATAGGCCATAGTAAGTATTCTACTTAATACCACCGATTTGCGTGTCAGTTGTTTGATCTTCACAAGCTGTGCATGTCACGTAGTAGTTGATGATATGGGAATCTCTGATCAAGAGCAGTATTGGTGTTGAATCTTAGCCATGTGTTGAGAAGAATTCTTCGGATTTTGAATAATTTACCCCTGGAGCAAGGGTGTTTCCTTCAACATCCTAAGACAAACCTTATTCAAGGCATATTTGAGCTGGATGTCCTACTCTGCCGGAAGAGAAATCTAACTGGACGCCAACTGCAAGGTCCTGTGTTGTTTATCTTGATATGAGATCCCCATGTTGTGCACATATCTTTGTAATATATGTGCTTGTAATATTATGAGACATGTAGTCATGATGGGTATACTGAGTTTCGTGCATTTCATTCCAGTATCACTTTGATGGAATGCACTGCTAATAATACTCTTAACAATACCTGTGGGTGCAAGCATACCAAGATTTTTAATATCGAACAGCTGGGGATATGCATGCATGCAAAAATAATAGGCATTGCAATATCTGGAGATCCACGCAGAAGTGACAAAGTCCTAGAAAAGATTTAAATATATAGATTATTAAAATACACAATTGGAAGAATGCTGGCAATGAAGAGCATGTCTGTCATCCCAGTAGCTGCAGGGGCACTCGGAGAACTAACAACCAAGTTCGAGAAACATGTCAGATGAATCAAAAATGTTAGGAAAGCAGAACAAGCTCCCAAAACGGCTCTGCTGGGGACAGGTTCCATTTTGAGGTTGTTACTTGGTTGCTGAATGTATTCCATGATGATTTGCAACCTAGTATCAAAGCTTATTATCTGAGGAAATAGACCGCGTGAGACCTCTAACAACAGGCTGCTGTGCACACTCTCAGAATCAACCAGAGTAAATAAGACCGATAACTCAGATGTAAAGCAGCAACAACAATAATAATATAGATAGATATGTGTTTGGATGTATGTATATATATATATAATATATATATATATATATTATATATATATATATATATATATATATATATATATATATATATATATATATAAACATAGATGTTTATATTTTTATAGAAACTCGTGTCTGGAAACCGATATTATTGATACACGTGCATGTACAATTTCCCTTCTTTATCATTATCCCTCAATTAGGTACCTATTTATCAAACTAACTAATCGCTTATCTGATTAATTAATAGTTTAAAGAATCAATCAGTTGTGTTTGCTAAAGTACTTCAGTTGCCATTTTCGATTTCCTCAGACACATGACCTCTCATCTCCAGCTCAGCTTCAGATCTCAAACGTGAACCTGACCTAGAGTACTTTGGCAAATTCAACTGATTAATTGATTAACTGAATAATTAATCAAAGACTCGATTAGTTAGTTGGTTAAATACCTTACAAAGCGATGATTAATACTAAAAATGGGAAATCAGCCCAGTGCGTATGTTTGGTATTAGCATAATGACACTTCCAATATACAACAAAACGCACACACGCACGTGCACGCACAGTTCTACAAGTGCAAACACACACTACGCTCCCACACATACTTAGGCACACGTTCGCACATAAACGTGAATATATATTGATATATTTATATATGTGTGTGTATGTATGTGTGCCTGTGCGTATGTGTGTGTACATTTAACTGTTTCTCTGTGCTTTACAGCAAAGACGTGACTGTGGTTAAAATATTGCTTCCCAGTCTCATAGTTGCATGTTTAGTTTCACTATGTACCAACTTGGTGAAGTCTTTTGTACTATAGCCGATCAAAGCGTTGTGAATCAATTTGATAAACGGAACCAAAAAGTAGCCTGCCCGAAGACGAATGACTGAAACAAGTAAAAGTTCCCTGTATACTGTATACATGTATCGATTTAGTTATTATGTATGTAACTCAGTGCATCTGAAATAGAACATTTTTTAAATGCGCTCCACTTTATCTAGTGAGTGGATCTAATATGTACATCGCGATATGTTTTCTTATACAAATACTTTGTAAATAGCAGTTTAATGTGGGAATTGAAAGTTATCACCAGTTGGGCATACGAGGGGATACTAAAACGAAACTGGAATATTGTAAAATTACCTTATTCACTCAGTTTTACATGATTACACTTTTATCGCCGTCAAAGTATATTCGATTCAAAGCAATGCATCATTCTAGGAGCGTTATCCACTTTTCGAAGCAGTGCTGGAACACTTGCGAAGTGATGCCTTTTAACTCTTCTGTCGTTTTTTTCCTTTACCTCTTCCACATCTTTAAATTTCGTAGCACCAGCTTTCGTCACCAGCGATGACGTCCGAAAAATGGTCCGGATCAAGTTCCAACTCTTATTTCCGTTAACGACACCCATTCCGTCGTGATTAATTTTGATCTTCCGTAAGCAAGCGAAGTTCAAAATTTTGGTGAAACTCTTTTCATTCACAATTCCTTGCTCAAAATTCGTTGGCAGGAGCTCCAGGACACACCTGATATATCAGCAGATTCGTTAACTGTTCAGTGGCAGTTCTCGAATAACGGTTCATGAATTTTCATGATGTTTTTATTCGTTCGGAATGTCGACATTCGTCTTGAACGTGGTCGGTCTTCAAGCGACAGGTGACTTTTCCTAAAGTGTGGAAACCACTCGTAAACTTTGTGTTTTACTTACCACAGCGTCCTTGTAACCTGTTTCAAGCATGATAACTGCTTTAACCGCCGTTCCCACCAGCCGAAAAGAGAATTTCACAGAATCACGTTGTTTCTTCGTTTCAGCCATCGTTTCGAAATATAAGAAAAGGGGAGAAGCATTGCAAAACAGAGACAGAACACGTGGCTGTACCACTTCACTATACGACGCCAGTCGGCAGACTGATGTATCAGGGCCGCATCAACTGGTTGCTGGCAGCGGAAGCCTTAACTACAAGGGCTTGTCGCACAGAGTACGCTTCAAATTACTTTTGTTTGTCCCTCGTAGCCTACAAATCACAATCTTATGTGTAAAACGTGTCCGGCCTTCTCTTGCGAGATATTTGAACGTGATAGTACATAGATTTTATTGCGTTTCATCCTCATAAGAGTAGGAAAATGGTCATTATTTTGCTTGTGATTAATTTCGTGGTTGCGATTTTGTTCGAGGCACCCTGAAACAACTCGTAATCTATTCTTGAACATTCACTTCCATCTCTGCTTTAGCTGCATCTTTATCGCTATCAATTTATACATACATGCATACATGCATGCATAAACAAATGAGAACTTCAAAACAGAAACAGTGATGTTGACCGGCTCTACGTAAGAAGAAATGAAGGTGATACAGGCCTAAGGCCAATGCAGACGGCCTTCGATTAGCATATGGTATTACTCAAGCTGCACTTGCTAAACAACATCAGCAAAAACTAATATATAAATGCATTGCTCAAGAGAGAGTGAGCAACATTTTGCGAGTTGGCAGTGATCTGCTCAAGAAGCACTCTCTTCCTGGTGATCTCCTCACATCAGAGGAGACCTGGATGGAAAGTACTCAGTATGCAAACAAAAAAGACCATGCATACGTATGTTGCCCGGAAGATTGAAGAAGACAGTAGAATTGGCAATAAGTGAAGCCTCTCTTGGACACAAGATCACAGCAACACATCAACACATCACACATGGAAGGCTATGTGCTTGCAATCCAGGAAGAGTAGATTGCTACAAAGCACCTGGTGAGCAAGAGAGACAGTGACGCTCTTGTAAATCCAAGATGCAACCGCATTTGTAGGCTATGATATGTTTCTGTGGAGGACATCAGGTTGGCGATTAGCGGCTGTCATAAAATGTTGTCACGGTACTACCTCATTATGCAGCACGATGTCGTCGCTTAGAGCAAGTTTCACAGTCATCCGGAAAATCCCTCCGCTATGGAATACATTCATAAACATCAAGTCAAGGAATACTTGTGGAATATTGCCATCAAAAGGTCTGTCATATGTAATCATGACAGGGCGGTTATTGTGGTTTGGAACATAGAGGCAAAGTTACGTACCGTCATAGAGGCCAGCTGCCCTGCAGATATAAATATCTCTTTAAAAATCAAAGAAAAAGAGGATATATAATGACAACTGCTTCGAAACTTCCAGCTTCTAAACACAGACTATGAATTCGTATTCAAGACAATAGTAATTGGAGCACTATGATTTGTTAGTAAAAGCTTAAAGGAGAATTTGGATAAACTGGGAATTTGTGAAAGAGAAATCTTTTATATAGAAAATATCGATGGCTCATACGGGCCTCGGCAATGCATCCCCTATAAGCATTTTATGTGTTCCACCATTGCATCAAAGCAATGTATCGTATTCCTCTAAACATTTTCGAAATCTTATTCATCTCAACAATAATTGTATGTTGTTGACGTTAACAGAAGTCCCAGACTTTCGAGCGTGGAACGTTCCCATTCAATGCTCCATTAAAATGCAAATACAATATACAAGAAATAGTGATTTGGGATAGAGATGAAGAAATATTTACGGTAATAGCGAATGTCGACAGAAAATTAAAGATCAGAGAGAAACACATATCCAGCCCTGAAGTGCTGAATATTTACGGCTACTTCATCTGGATTACAGGTTCACGTTTATATTTGTAATTATTTGGGTATTAAATTATGTAACATGGAGGTTTTACGCTTCTCAAAACCAGGAAGGAGATATCTAATTTAACAGGTACACGTCATGTATGGAAGTGTGAAAATGTGCAAAAGATTCCAAAAGGTGATCATTTAAGTATATAAGACATCGTAAGACATGCAAATGCACAACAGTATATAGATGAGGCTAAAGTACAAATCTGCTCCAACTCCAAATATTTCATGCATGTTCATATAAACATACACAAATACCTTGTTGACGTTGTTTAACATTCTAGTAAAGCAGCCCTGGATGTAGACTAGAATCCGGCATTCTATCAATTGGCAGAAAATATAAAAATAAAAGTAAATAGTAGCATACTTATATGCCATTCAAAAGTGTATCAAGCAAATTCCTCTAAGATATACCAGTGAAATCATCGACGACTGGATACGTCACGGTAAACAACTTTTTATTCTGTGGGCTATCATATCCAAAAACAAAATTTCAAAACAACTATCCCATTAAGATAGACATGATTTGGATCAATAATAGCACGAAGCAATCTTGATTATTATGGATCAATACAATAATGATAATGATTTCCTATCATACATTATTTGCAAATCAAGTTAAAACAAAATTCGCGTTATGTTATTTAAATAATTATTTATTTTATCTTAAGCGGATTGACAGGGGTATAAAATTAATTTTTCAAATTTAACTATAGTGTGTTTGCAATTATGATGCCTCTCGTTCCATTCACGGTACGGAGAAATGCTGAAAAGAATCTTGAATTATTTCTTCGGTTTAGATTCACGTAAACATATTTACACAGCACCTGATATATACTCGCTGTATTATGGAACCCGTCTGCTCAATCATTATTCATAAAGAATTATCTTCAAAATATTTCCGAAATATTTACACACATGTTTACCATATACACTTCTATGTTTGTCTGTATGCACACGCACACAGACATACAGACACACACAGACACAAAAAACCCTCACACACATATACGTACACCCACCCATATATTGTACGTATTGGGAGATATAAATACACTCACACATATCCATCCGTCCATCCATACATCCATACATCTACATATACATACATACACACACTCACACACACACACATATATATATATATATATACATACATCATTGTATCAATAAAATATGACAGAGTCTCTAGTTCTTTGATGTCTATTCTGCTGTAATTTATCTTTATTTTAGTTCTGACAGAAGAAGCAGGAAACCATTTCTTTCACATCGTATTTGTATGCTCCTTCCTGTCCTTCTTCCCTTAATCTTCAGCTTTTTTTTCTTTTCTTCTTAACTGCTACTCCTTTCCTTCTATTCTGTGTACATCTACTTCATAATCTTATGACTTATTTTTAATATTTTATCGTTATTTGGTCACTGATATTATCTGTATTATTAATATTGTTGTTATTTCTTATGACGATCTCCTTATTTTCTCTTTGTTATATAGCTGTTCTGTTATTGTTGTTGTTTTTTTTCCCTTGCTTTTCATATTAATATTAATACTTAAATGATTCCGAGTAAAGCTACCGCAATAGTTACTCCCATCATTAACATGTCAATTTTATCAGAAGAGCTTCAATAAATCTTCTACAAACAAAGGAAACTCTATTGACAGTTAATCAATATTAAATAACTCTCTAGATATTCAATAGGCTAATTATCTAGGAACATTCACTCAGGAAAAAAAGTGAAAATACCAATTTCTTTCGCTCCATTCTTAGGTTTGCTTCTCCAAGTAAATTCCAAGTGATTGAATAATTCTTTGTTTAGATTCGGTAACTTTGTTTCTTACAGACGTATAATTTTATTCGACAAACATTACATGCCTGTAGACACACATAATACGCGAACACATACAATTACCTATAAGCGCAGTATATACGTATACACATACATATGCACATACATATATATGTGTGTGTGTGTATGTATATATATATACATACATATATATGTATATGTATACGCACAAACACATACACACACGCGCTCATATATATATATATATATATATATATATATATATATATATATATACATACATACATAGAAACCTGCATATATCCAGGCATACGTGTGCAGGAATTGAGATGTATTTGTGTGTGTAATTGTGTGAGTATGTGTGAAAACATACATAGACGCACGCATACATGTAAATATACACATATACTAGGAGGCGCTATTTAGAAACAGATTTGATATAAACATTAATTCAACATATTTACATGTATCTTGTGTGTACATTTAACTGTTTGTCTGTGTATCTAAATAAACGGGTATATAGATATTTATGCATTAACTGTATGTTTGTATGTTTGTTTGACAGTTGTGTTTATGTGCTTAGGTGTATATGTATCTCTGTAAGTATGTTTTCCTGCCTGTATGTCTGTATATTTTTATGTATGGATGCTTTTATATACGTATAGACTAACACACTTATATTTAGAATCACTTGTTGTTTGAAAATGTTTTAATTCACATAATGACTATTTATTTATTTGTTTATATACTCTTGTTTTCAACAAGAATTGTCGGAACTTACCAATGAATACATCTGCTATGTTTTCCGATAGATTGAATTCCATTTGAAAAGACTGCAAGACAGTAGTATAACAAGAGAAATTATAATAGTAAGGCAGTAGTATTGCCACCATCAACTTCACATTCACCACAATCACATCCCCCATCGACAGTACATCTAACAACAACACAGCTGCCTCCGTCATATCCGCCAACCCAGTCAGCAAAAATAACACCACCGCCATTTTAAATACATCATGTATACAATAACCAGACATGTAATCTGACATTCTAATATAATGATTATTTCTTCATAACATAACAACTTAGAAATTATTGAGATTATTTTTTGTTAGTGAAAATTGTTTCATAATAGTTCATTTCATGTTTTATTGTGCTGTTTTGTTGTTGTAATTTTTTTCTTATTGCTTTTACCTTGTTCCACGTATCCTTTTATATATTTTTTTTACATTTCCATTTGTTTTCATATAGATCTTATTTTATTATGCTTTTTCGTAATTTTTTCTCGCCTTGAAAGAATTAATTTTACAAATATCTCTGATCAGGAAATTGAATCAATTTCGTGTATTTTGTTTCCACTACATATAAATTTATTTTAATATAATTTGTTATGACTTTTATGTCAGGTTTGGTTTTATTTTTGATGTATATAATTGTTAAAATTGTTAAAACTCATATATGATATGTTTCCAATTATAACCTACCACCTGATATATATATATAAATATATATATATATATATATATATATATATATATATATATATATATTCTTGTACCCAGCCATACATTGTATGACAATGGTAATATTGGGTTTAGAATAGATTACCCTACCATATGATATATCTTACAACAACGTGCCTTCAACATACTATATGTTACAAAATAGTTGTCTCGTTTACAAAATGTTGCACGGCTAAATCACGAACAGAAATATTGTCGCACCAAACACTTCCACTACTACAAATCTCATTTGCACAAATGTCATAATAAGTACAGCTGTATCTATCAGCATCAACAATATCTACCATTTTCAACACAACCAGGAATAAAAGATTTATTAAACTTATGACAGTCTTAATCATTATTATCGTAACTAAAAAATATCAGACTTGTTCAACAATATCGTAAGCAGTTTTTCTGTTATAGTATGTTTTGTGTTATGGTTAACGTTATAGTCTTAAAATTTCCTGGCTGAGCTGGGGTCAGATCTTCGTACTTATTGTTATGTAGTTAAGATATTCTTGCAATGTTAATTCTTTTGCATGGAACAAGAATTTGGGTAGCTTGAAATTGTTTTACAATGCTGTCTTCTTGATACAACGGATATTTATAGAAAAATAGGTTTATGTAAGCGTGTATATGTTTGGGTCATAAATGCACATAAATAAATCAAGACACATGCGTTTCCTGCACTCTTTCCTCCTCACACCCATTGTCCATTACTTATTCCTATATATATGTATATATATATATATATATATATATATATATATATATATATATATATATATATTATATATATATATATATATACATAAGTAAATACGAACACACAAACACAGATGTACACGCACATAAACATGTAAAGGTGTGTGTATTTGTTCAATGCTTCGAAAGTTAGAAATTATCAACTGAAACGAGTGAAAGGAAAATAGGTAGTAAGCGAATGGAGAACCAGTCCCACAATCAAAAGTTGGAACCCCCTGCATGTCAACAGTTATTGACGAACGTTTTTGATCATTTCACAAATATTACCCTTGTGATAACCAGTGACGAGGTTCCCGACTATTTATGGATTATTTGATACAAGATGTAATAAAGCTAAGGAAATGTTTAGAGTAGACATTGAAGCAGGTCATCGCTGGTCAGCTTTAGAGGAATTAATCATTCAGCTTTGCCCCAACATAAAATAAAGAACTCAACTGTGAAGAGAAGAAACAGTAAAAGTCGAGTCGTACTGGATGGGCTCAAATGAATTGGAATTATATAAAGAGGTGCGGATTTATATCGTGGAAGTAAAAGATGATTCGATGAATAAGTGACAGGGTGCATAAGAATTGGATGAAAAACAGAAGTGGGTAGAATTGAGGGGAGAAGAGAAATATGGGAATGGGAAGAAACGTAGTAAAGTTTAGGAGCAGAGACGTGATGTTGAGGTGGTTGAGAGTTGCTGCTGATGCGGTAGGATGGAAAAAAGAGCGTTGTTTGTCAGAAAATGGATATATAGACAGTTTAGCTGCTGAATGAAGCCGTAAATCAATCACATGATCTTAAGGAGAAGGCAATTTTTTTTTCAACTGTTCATTGTACATATTATATAGACTACTAAAGAACTAAAGCAAAATTAAAACACGCATATGTAATTTATGTCTTAGAAATAGTAATTCCATGTATAATTTACTCAATATCAGATTCGTATATACATGTGTGAGTGCATCTGTGCTTGGGCGTATGTGTATATGTGTATTTTTGTGTGTGTGTGTGTGTGTGTGTGTGTGTATGTGTTGATATTGAGAGATTGAAAGATAGATAGATAGAGAGAGAGAGAGAGTGAAAAGAAGAGAATGAAAAGTGAGAGAGACTTTTAGAAAAATATTGTGCACCTGACGTATGTTTCCATTTTCTTTTTATAATCTAAAATTTATGCATTATGCTAGACATATAAATTACGAAATTTTATTACAGGCAAAATATTCCTTTTAATCCATAGCAATTTAACGAAAATTGGTGATATATCTTACACGATAATATTTATGTCACCTCTCTATTGGATAGATGTAAATTACAACATATCATATTTCACTGCTTATAAATCCATTACTGTTTCTGAGACGGTGATTTTTCCACCCAGTGTTTTGCAATATATTCTTCATTACGTTGAATATAGATTTGAAAGATAGTCTGGCATACTTCAATTATTTTCAAATAAACACTTTATATATACAATTTATAAACACTTGCTGATGAAGTGGCCAAGAACACTTGTGCTTGTCAAAAAGAAGAAAAAAAGTGATAAATTAACATCGAAAGACACACGACTAGCACTGTATAAATATGTATATAAGTAGTATATATATGATTGTCTGACGATCCGAATGTTTCAATAGATGTGTTTATATACACGGATACAGACGATTAAAAGTGTACGCGTGTGTAGACATATGGTAATTAATACAAGTGTATGTGTCACTGGTTTTCCGTTTGTATGAGTATGGATGTTCTCATGTTTTTGTGCGTGGCTCGTGATATTCCAAATCAATATGCCAGTTCATAATCGATAGTAATTTTAAAGACGTTTGTAATTAAATGTTTTTCATAGGCTAAATGCTCAATTACTTTGTTACATTGTAGGAGTACGCTGGTAGAAATCAAGAACATTACATGACTAATACAAAAGCACGAGTTGATGACTGTGGAGCACGTCTGTCATTCCTTCTACTGTAAAAATAAATGTGAAATTTAAACACTCACTCGTGCATCGATGTCGATAATAAAAGCAGCAGCAATACAAAGAGAAAATTATAAAGGAAAATGAAACAATTAACTCCATACTGAAGTTCAGGTCGACAAGACATTTGTACGCAATAACAGCAACTAGCTGTAACGTATCTTAGAAGTAGGTATGCTTTCGGTATTACCCTATGTAAGTTGCTTTTGAATCTATGTCAATGCTATAACTAACAGTAAGAACGCCACAGAATCGGAACGCTCATCGAACAACACACTAGTGCTAGTGGTTGTCTGACGTGTATCAGTAATAATAATAATAACAACAATAAGAGCAACAACAACAACAACAACAACAACAATAATAATAATAATAATAATAATAATAATAATAGTAATAATAATAATAATAATGATAAAAAAAATGATAATAATAATAATAATAATAATAATAATGTATTTTGACTCGATATTATATCCACCTCTAACACAACACATGTAAACATGCGTGGAACAACACGATCATCCCCGACCTCAAACACCATGTACAAAGGAACTACGAAGAAATTAAATGCCACCGATACTATTCAACCCAAGAATAACAATCGAGCGGTACGTACATTAAACCTACAACAAAAAATGTACGAAAAACTACACGTGCGAAATAATGTGACAACAGAAATAAACGGACCGGTACCCTACGAAAATGACGACCGTCAAAATAATGGGCCGGACGTTGTACCTCATGTCCCGCAATTAAAACCCAAAAGACGTAAATGGACACGTGAGGAATACATTTCTATCTTACACGCATACTTCACAGCAATGCTCTACCCACAAAATGAAAATACAACAACACATACATATAAAATATGGAAGGAAAATAATAGAGATATAGACTTGGATACAGCAATGAACCCTAATAAATTAGCTAACGTACGAAGATACATTCTCAAAGCCAAAAAAATATCAGAAATAGAAATAGAACATTTAAAAGAAAAAATACACCAGGAAAATGTAGATAGAAGCCACAGAACAATGCCCAATAATATAAACACTGAAACTGTAAAACACGAAGACAAACGCAACATTCCCAACAAACACGATGTAAACAACGAAGGGGAGCCTAATGATTATGATAATATAAAAAATAAAATAATCAAAGAACTGAAAACCACAGAGCCCAAAATGGACCACCGACCATACCTCCCAAGAATAAAAATAAACGCAATAACAACACAAATTATAAACAACATAAGCCTAGCCGTCACTGAACTAGCCACTGAAACAAAAAGAAGTGATATCACTGAACTAAATGACTTGATATACGCAGCAGCCACTGCAGCCACAAAAGAAGCTGGATACTCACCCAAACCCGCCCAAACAGGAGTACCACCACCCAAACAAACCCTGTGGATAAATAACATCCAAAACAAAATAAACAAATTAGAAAATACCTGTCGATTCTTAATGAAATCAGCAAAAAAGCAACGCTACTGAGCAACAAAAAGAGAACAAAAATGCTCCGCAAATATAACATCACAGAAAAAGATTTGCCGGAGATTAAGGAAAAGCTGAAGCAAGATATCCTTGCCAAAGCTCAAAGGATCCGCCGGTACGAGAAACGCCAACGCTTCTTTGAACAGAAAAAAAGTTCAACTCCGACCCCAAAAAGTTCTACCAAGAAATGGGCAAAAATAAAATAGAAGTCACTGCAGCACCAACGGCAGAAGAATTGGAAGAATTCTGGAGAGAAATATGGTCGGCGAACGAACAGCCAAAAAAAAGGAGTATGAAAATAACAAACTCGGCATCTGAACAACTTTGGACCCCCATAACAACTGAAGAGGTCACCCAGGCACTGCAAAAACTAAACAACTGCAAGGCACCTGGGCATGACAAGATCCCCAACTTCTGGTTGAAATATCTAACAGGGATACACAAAAAGCTGGCTGAAAAGTTTTACAGCATACTAGCAGAGCCAGAGACAATGCCTGAATGGCTCACGAAGGGGAAAACCATCTTAATTCCCAAATCAAACGAAACAACAAAACCAGAAAACTACAGACCAATAACCTGCCTCCCTACTATGTTCAAGGCATTTACTGCAGTGATATCGCAAAGGCTGAACAAGCACCTGGACGAAAACAAACTGTTCCCAGAAGAGCAGAAAGGATGCCGCAAGGGCTCATGTGGCTGTAAAGATAAACTAATGATTAATAAAGCCGTAACTGAAGACAGCCACAGAAAGAAGAGAGGCCTCAGTATGGCCTGGATTGACTACAAAAAGGCGTTTGATAGCATCCCCCACACATGGATCCTCGAAATACTAGCCATTAACAAAGTAGCACCAACAATCATAAAATTCATAGAGCACTCTATGAATAAATGCCAAACAGTCCTACACCTCCAAACAAAAGAGGGACTCATGAAAACCAAAGACATCCCCATTAGAAGAGGAATATTCCAGGGAGACACTCTCTCTCCACTCCTTTTCTGCTTGGCACTGTCACCTCTATCTGATATGCTAAATAGAACTGGATGCGGATATAAATGTTACGGCAAAACGATCAGCCACCTTTTATATATGGATGACCTAAAACTATACGCTGCAAATGACAAACAGCTGGAAACACTATTAAAGACAGTTCATGGATTTACCAAAGAAATAGATACGAAATTTGGATTAGAAAAATGCGCCAAAGTAACCCTGAAAAGAGGAAAACTAGTTAAGAGTAACAACATCACACTAGGTAAAACCAATGAAATAAAAGAATTAGACCAAAGCCAAACTTACAAATACTTAGGAATCCATGAACTAGATAAAACACAACACACACAAATGAAAGAGAAAATAAAAATAAAAATATTGTAGACGAGTTAGATCAATACTAAAAACAGAGCTCAATGCTAAAAACAAGATAATAGGTATCAACACTTTAGCTGTCCCAGTTATAAGTTACAGCTACAATATCCTTAACTGGACACGAAATGAACTGTCCAAAATAGATAGGAAAACAAGAAAAATACTGACAGGATCTAAGATGCATCACCCAAAATCTGACATAGAAAGACTATATATACAACGCATAGAGGGTGGTAGAGGCCTTATACAGCTGGAAAACTACTATAAAATAAACACCATAGGACTGCAAAAATACCTACTTCTGAAGGAAGGAAAACTGATCCAGATAGCAGCAAAACACGAGCAAAACAAAAAACTGTTCTCAGTATTTAAGGAAGCTGACAAATACAAACAAGAAATCATACCACCTAATAAACACAAAGAAGAAGAAGAAGATGATGAAGAAACAACAAAAGCTATAAAACAAATGAAATCCAAACTAAAAATAGAACAACAACGAGCCATGATAAAACGATGGCAATAAAAGCCCCTTCATGGTAAATACTGGACTAAACTAAACGCAAAAGAAATAGACAAAGAAAAATCCCAGCAATGGTTGAGAAGCTCAGAACTCAAAGCAGAAACAGAGGGATTTTTAATTGCAGCACAAGACCAAAGCCTCCCCACCAGAAATTACCAATAACATGTAATGAAAAGAAATATTACAAATAACTGCAGAATATGTGGAGATGGACAAGAAACAATAAATCATATTATCTCTAGCTGCCCAGTCCTGGCTAAGAAGGAATATATTCACAGACATGACAGAGTTGGAACCTACATACATTGGAAGCTATGCCAACATTATGGAATAACAACAGAAAAAAGATGCTTTCTAATTGATGTATCAATACCGGAGATGACAACGTGTCTCTAAAAGAAATGGAGAAACTCTCAAAATACAAAGACCTGGAAATAGAGGTAACTAGAATGTGGAACCTGAAAACAGAAACAATTCCTATCATAGTAGGTGCATTAGGCATGATAAAAAATATTCAGACAAATACATAACAAAAACACCAGGACTTACAAACACATATAACATACAGAAAATTGCACTACTAGGCACTGCACACATCCTACGCAGAACACTTTCCATACAATAACCATCAGAGCATCACAACAAATCACAGCACATACCCAAGGCACACAGAGCTGCGCTCGGTAGTGAAGTGAAAGCACGCTATAAAAATAAAACTACTGAATAATAATAATAATATAATAATAATAATAATAATAATAATAATAATAATAATAATGACAATAATAACAACAACAACAGTAACAATAATTCTTTCTACTCTAGGCTCAAACCCTATATATGTGAAGGAAAGGACTAGTCGAGTACATCAACCCCAATGATCCCACTGGAACTTAATTAGTCGACACCGAAATGACGACAGGCAAATTCAGTATCAGCGGAAAAAATACTAATAATAGAAGTACTTTGAGATCCTGGAAAACATCTTGAACAAATAAATGAAAGACAAGATTCATCACTGCATATTTCAAGCGCCTGAAACATCTCTTTAAATCAAGACTCAACTCAAGCAACCTTGTGACTACCATCGACATATGGGGTGTTGCTGGAGTCCGCTATAGTGCACCAAACCTGAAATGAACACAGAGATTGGCCAACTTGATAGCACTACTCAAAAGACAATGACAATTCATGGTGCCCTCCAACCTAAGGCAAATGTACACAGGCTCTACATGAACAGAGGTAAGGGTGGGCGTGGGCTAATTAGTGTACGGGTGTTCATCAACAGTGAAAAAAGAAACATAGCAGAATAGTTGGTAAACAGCAAACATGACCTGCTACATTATACTGCTAATGAAGAACGAGTTAACAGAAATGGGCTTGAGAGTGATCATGATTCCAATCAAGAACAAGCCAACGAGAGAGAGAAGCAACCTTACTACTCATGGAATTATATGGTCAGATCAATCGTGAAACCAAGAAAGTAAAAGACCACGAAGAATCATGGAGGTGACTCAACGAGAGTGACCTAATAAACAATATTGAAAGCCTAATCATCGCTGCCGAGGACCAGGCATTGAACACCAACTCAGTGAAAACGAACATATACCACACAAGTGCAAACGACATCTGCAGACTGTGTGGGAGAGGGCCGAAAACGTGGTGATGATGGTGATAAAATCAAGAACAAAATAACGATAATATACAGCAGTTATTAATACAGGGTGCTGAAAAGGAAGCATGATATTGAAAGAAAGGGCCAGAAAGTAGTAATTGGGGAACTGAAGCAGCGCCTCGTTGCAAAGAAAGCAGAGATGGTGAGATTGGACCAAAGAATGAGGGGTTACCGCCAGAAAAAGGTTATTCGGAGTAGATCAGAAGAGATTATATAAATAAAGAAATGAAGAGTGTACGGATGAAAAGTTGATACCAGATAACAATGAAAGTCAAAGGTTTTCGAATGACATCTGCAGCAAATACAAAGAACACAAGAAGGATGCTGAATGCTTGCAAGAACTGAAACAAATAGTAGTCTTTACAAAACAGGCAGAACTCTCTTACTCTTTTACTTGTTTCAGTCATTTGATTGTGGCCATGCTGGAGCACCGCATTTAGTCGAGCAAATCGATCCCAGGACTTATTCTGTCTGAGCCTCGTACTTATGCTATCGGTCTCTTTTGCCGAACTGCTTCGTTAATGGGACGTAAACACACCACCATCGGTTGTCAAGCGATGTTGAGGAGACAGACACAGACTCACAAAACACACACACACGCAAACACACACATGTATATACATATATACGACGGGCTTCTTTTAGTTTCCGTCTACCAAATCCACTCACAAGTCTTTGGTCGGCCCGAGGCTATATTAGAAGACAGTTGTCCAAAGTGCCACGCAGTGGAACTGAACCCGGAACCATGTGGTTGCTAAGCAAACTACTTACCACACAGACACTCGTACGCCTATAATTGGTTACTAATCATTTCATTTAGGGAAGTGAAGGAAATCAGCAAAAGAAAAAGATAAGCAACTGGAAGGCCCCAGGACCAGATGGAATTCAAGGCTACTGGATCAAAAGATTTGGTGAATGTCATGCACGAATAGCTGCGCAAATGAATACCTTGTTACATGCCGATCAAGTAACACCACACTGGTTGATTGCTTGAAATAACAGTTTGGGATGCCAGGAACTTCTTTCGAAGCAACAAAATCTTGGAACTCCCATCATGTTTCGGTTCTATTCTGTTGGGAGCTGTACTTCATATTTGTAACCACTTCTCACTTAGCAATGAATAAGGACTCGTTCCTTTCAGGATGTAGGATTTTGACCGTGACATGAGACACCCGATGACCAATATATATGTATATCAATATCGATAAGTCGTAAGTTCGTGTTGTCATAGTCCTAGCTTCCTTTTCGCTGTCACTTAAACCTGCAATAAACCCATATTTTTTTCCTCCGGCGATATGTAGTGTTCAAAGCTATGTTTATCACAAACATGTTTTGATTTCGGCAAGGCGCTAGTATTTGAGTTACTTTCTATGCACTGCATCCACTTGTAAATTATTATCTTATTTTTGTTGCATACCAGTTGTTTTTCTGAGGGTGAAAATACCCTAGGATTAACAATTCATTATTAAATTTAGACAATGTCCGCTTTGCGTTCCTTAAAACTAGAAATACATTGACTTTGAATGGCGAAGTATGTTCTTCTTCCCTTTTGATTTATTAGTTTTCGTTATTGCTCTTGCTATTGTCTTAATAGGTTAATTTACTATTGTCGCTGTACGCGTTATATTTGTTGTTCCTTTTGTGGTGGTGTTAGCGGTTGTGCTTGACGTGTAGCTGGTAGAGTTTCTGGCGCTAGCAGCTGCCGCAGATTGTGCTAATTTCGTTTTGATCTTACCGCTGCTGGCGCCGTGGAGGTTACACTTATTGCTGCTGTCGATTATTCTATTATTGTAGTTGATTGTGTACTTTTGTTATTTACCGTTTCCGCGACTCGTGTAGATGTTTGTGATCTTGTTTCTGACGTCGTCCTCATTGTTCTATTTCCTCTTGTTTTGTTTTATTCTTCTATTATTTACAACGGGAGTGGCTACACCTTAGCACTTATACTCACTGCTGGATTGCTATTGCTAAGGCCATCTAAGCAACATTAGGAAAAAAAAGGTAAATAGATATTCCCTCAAAACCGCACTTCCATGTATTCTTGTGTTAATTGTGAAATGATGAAGTTAAAAGGCATATAAGCGAAAGCGAGACTTTCTGGTAGTGATTTTCTTTCCAATATGCATGATTCCGTGTTTAGTCATACGGCATGTCACCTTGGGCAGGTGACTTCTACGATAGCCCTGGGATTACTAAGGCCTTTCAGGCGATTTGGTATATGTGATTTAAAAGAAACGTGTCTTATATACGTAAATACATACAAACATGCATACATATATAAACATGCATATAGTTGCTTGCACACACACACACACACACATACTCACACAGAAACGCATATATATATATATAGGAAATATTGGCACAAGGTAACAGTTTTGCTGGGAATTACTATTGTAGTGTAATAATATATATATATATATATTATATGTATGTGTGTACGTGTGTGTATGTATATATATATATAGATATATATATGTATGTGTGTATGTGTGTGTGTGTGAGTGCGTGTGTATACGTATGTGTACGTGTGTATGTGTGTGTGTGTATCTACCGCCAGCAATTGACCATCCTTCAAGATCTTCTTTTAACAGTACCTGGGTACATCTGTAAATGGGTGAGGTACGAGAGATTTAAGCAAAACAAGATAAAAGGGAATAAAGAAACAAATTAACCGGTTATATTTCCAATAATAATAACATCATCATCATCATCAGCAACAACAACAACAACAATAATAATAATAATAATTCATTCTTCTAGGGGCACATTCTGAGGAGGAAGCCAGTCGTTTAGATCGACCCCAGTTTTCGACTACTGCATTCATCATCGACCGCTGAAGACTGAAGCGTGGAATTTGAGTTCAGAACGTAAGACGTTCACTATGTCTGTCGTGCTAACGATTCCTCCCTCTCGCCGCCTTAACCTAAACGAGACAGGTTATCTATTACTAATGCATGAAGAAAACTGAAGCATCTCTTTATGGATGATTTGAAACATTACATTTGCGAACAACTTTCAACAAGCACTAGCGCTCCTTACAAAGATTAACAACTGCAGGAACACATGTAAAGTCTGTAACTATCACATGTAACATCACGCTAGACAGAGATATCTAAATAAAACAATTATAACCGGGGGCCAGTTATAAATATCGAGGATATGCGAACGAAATGGAATTATGAACCCACTAATGAAAAGCTGTTCTGAAAACTGAGTTGAATGTCAGATACACACTGTGTTCATAAAAATGTTAGCCAAGTCTGTATCTTATTTACTAATCCCTCTGAAGAACATCAAAGTTTATGTCAAAATCCGAGAGCTGATGAGAATGTATCGTATGCGTTACCATAAGAAACTAACATGAACCCGATATACCTTCAGAGAAGAGAAAGCTGTCGAAGGTGAGTACAGTTGCCACTCACAAAAAAACATGCAAACAAGATACGCTCTGTCTAGACGATAAAACTGTTTCTGAAATACGAATGTCGCACTCAATGAAAAAATATGCAATTATATACAAGAATTTAGGGATGAATTTGGCGATATTTATGTCTCCTATAATCATGAAGAAATCGAGGCATTGGTGAACACTGATTAGTGCGGGAGAGCTTAACATTTTAATTAGTAGCTGCCATGAAGTGTGGAAGCTAATATTATACTGGAAAGGAATAAAGCGGCGAACTGGCAGAAGCGTTAATACACCAGGCAAAGTGTTTCGTGGCATCTCCGTCTTTACGTTCTTAGTTCAAACTTTGCCGGGGTCAACTTTTCCTTCATTTTTTCAGTGAGCACTGGGATTGGTGTAATCGAATTAGCCTCTTTCTCAAACTACTGTCCTTGGGCCAACATTTGAAACAAATATTGGATAGGAGTTACCTATATCATGATCATACTTCTGGTTTCCTCAGAATAAGTAAATTGAAGATCATACTTATGGATATCTCACATAATTTACATAAATTCTTCCACATGTAACCGTATTCGGTGTAAAATTTCATTGGATATATTTCTTTTTACGCCTCGACATCAGTCTTACGGTAAGTAAACCGTATTCTTATATAGATGTAAAAGCATCTGCTCTCTACACATCTGTACTTAAGGTTTGGGTGCATCTTGCCTGCCTTAAAGCAAAGGTAAAATAGCAATTGCAACATATAATAGGTAGAACAATAATTATCAAGCTATTGATGTTTTCAATAATATCTATGATTGGGATTGTCTATGAAAGTAGACGTTGAGAGAATAAGACAGTCGCAGTCAATAAAAATAGTTATGTATCAACACCTTCGGTTCCTTAAGGGTATGACTTCTATAAATTTAAGAACTAGTAATGTGTAGAGCTGTATTAGATGTCGGATTGAATCAATTTTAGAATCCGGTAAACAAGCTTGTTGTTATTTCACGGAACTAATTATTCAGGTGTTGAATTTAATTTCTAAAATGTGTAAAGAAAAGTATCGGAACAGCGACAACTGCTTCATAAATTGTATTTGTATTTTTTGATGCTTTGATGCAGTTCAGTATAATGCTCATCTCTGTATACATGAAGTCGCTTTGTTCCGTATATTTATGATATTCGCTGCAGGGAATTCAATTATGTAAGACCGCACTAGAGTTCACTTTCAGATTCCATATGAAATTAAAAATCTTGCTAATTTTCTTTTCTATATGTTAAAGGTTGCCGTGGAATTTGCTGCTTGCTTCGTAGATGTAACGTTTACGAATTCTATGTAATATTCTTCAATCACTGATCTCCATGATTTGGTTCGAATACCATCTGTTTCGTTCACTAGTACCTCTGTAAAATCGGATTAAATTTAAAAGTAATGTCTAAATACTTCAGTAATATGACAGGCACAGTGTAAGTAAATACTTGAAGAACTTAAATGTCAAACAAAACTTAAGATTTACCTAGATATCCATTGTTGATATCTCTACAGTAAGGCATTCTCTACTTACTAAGATAAAAGAAACGTTATAGCGTAGACAATTTCAAGTAATAATGCGTACAAGAATGTCTCTCTTCTTAAATTGGGACACTTTAACATTGGGAAAATGTGAGTCAGCAGATTAATAATCAGTGTGGGAACCCGACCTGTTATATGTGAATGCTTCAGCTCGCATACGTAGTAAAATAAATAATTTCACATCTAGAATATCATACTTGGTAGAGAAGAATTGTTGGTCTTTATATGACAGACGCTGGTCACACAAGTTCATCAAAAATTTCATAAATGCAATTTAATAGGCTAAGCGTCATGCTAACGGTAACCATCAACTTAAAATTTGTAAACATATCGCCCTTAATCTAGTAAAGAGTAAATGATGTACATCTAATCCCCCTAACAAACCATTAATCAACTGATTTGCATAATCATTAAAACTTATGCAGCCACGTAGGGTGTTTTATTAGTGGAAACCTCTCCTTTCAAAAGTAAATATACTCAACATATTTCGTTATCCGTACATAAAAAAAAAAATCTTTAAAATATGTTTCAAAGTGAATATTTATTGCATATATCTAATAGGAAAACACATAATACTCAATACCCAATAACACGCATTTCAGTGCGCTTACATGTCTGATATATACATCAGTGTATATCAATCATTAAAAGGTATAAAAGAGGGTTAATTCAAGTAGCCTGTCACAACTAATCAATTCGTTCAAGTGGATGAACAACAGCTGTGTTATAGGTTTTCTCACGTAGAGTATGGAAGACAACAAGATTGACTATGAAGTAAAACGGGAAATAAAACCATCAGGTTATGGAGTCACCACTCGATATCACTTATGCAAAGGAGATTATACTGAAAATACTGCAATCCATAGAAATATGTTTAAATACAAATTGCGGGTGGGGGATGCTTCTACAACAATCGTTACTTATACTTGACTCTGGCATTTTAACCACAACTTTCAGTACTTATTTCTTTACTGCCCACAAGAAGCTACACACAGGTGACAAACAAGGACAGACAAACGAATTAAGTTGATTGCATCGATCCCAGTGCGTAACTGGTACTTATTTAATCGACCCTGAAAGGATGAAAGGCAAAGTCGACCTCGGCGGAATTTGAACTCAGAACGTAGCGGAAGACGA
>NC_042999.1:31813740-31816240 GCF_006345805.1 Octopus sinensis | reverse complement strand
AATTGTTGTTATTTATGCTCTAATGAGTTTAAAGAAATTTTATTTTATAAGTATGATAATTTACTTAATACTGGTGAAGAGCGCAAAACAAAATGCAGACATAAGTTACTTTACCTATATAATAAGTTTCATGATAAATAGCATTAATAGTTCCCTATTAGGTTACATTAGTTTAGTTTAAATTAGTTTAGATAATATATTTTTTGGTTATGTAGTCTAGGCTTTAATTATAGTTAGTCTTTATTGATATTTCTTTGTTTTAATTAGTTCATTTTTAATGTATATTAATATAACAGTTTATGGTATGTTAAAACTTTAATAATTTATATTAGATTTTTTTTATTTTCTTTATTTATATATTTTTTTTATTTCTATTTTATTTTATTATGTATTTTTATTATGCATTTGTTATATGTATTTTGGAGGATATATTTATATGTTGATGGGGGTTATTTAGTGGTGTTTTTATTGAGTTTTGTATGTATGTGTGAATGTCTACGATCACTTTGTTTTTTGTTTTTTATTTGGTATGTTGAATTGACAGATTTTATTTGGGTATTGTCTGTTATAATAAAGTACACACACCCATAACAAATATAAGTGCCCACTTCATTCGCGCGTACCTGGAATTGCATGTGAGCCTCAACATATAAACCAAACGGCCACTCCCGCCCCATACGGACAAATAAACACATACATCCCTAAAAATGGGCGTAATCCCAGGCACACCAATCATATGTATACAATTATACACACTAGAATAATACATAACTAACCCAAATATACAGAACATACCAAAAATCACCAACAAACCACCATCACAAATGAAACCCACACCCATACAATGACAAAACTCCCCCCTCCATACCCAATTTACACCCACATAGCAATCCCAATATATTCATCCATACATGGACGCACGTGCGTGAAGCACATGCACACTACAAATACGTACAACCCCCCAATACACACTCATATACATACGTATCAAGCTCGACATCCACAGCAATACGCTTACACCCACTCACACCCAGATGGGTGAATTGCACAACCGGGGAACGCACACACACACGTGTGCGTATTTTGATTGTGCAACTCGCCCATATGCATGTATGCGGGCGCGATTACATTGTTGCACATATCGAGCCCAACTAGCATACATATGTACACGTGAGGGGGTACACGCACATGCCGTTTGCGTGTACCCCCTGCATTTATACCCGTGCGTGAATATACACATGGAGACTACCACACAGGTACAAATGTGTATAGTAATGGGAGCCCCATCACTACACTCAATGTATACTCTCACCCATCCGCACGGATGTGAAAGCGAATCACCGGTGTATATGTTGAGGCTTATATGTAGCGCTGTGGAGGCGAACGTCGTTGAAATTGTGAATGAATGGGTGGAGTTGGGAAATGTAACCGGGTGGTGGGCTAGCGTTGCTTGGAATTGGGAATGGAATAGTGCAGTAGTAAGGCAGGCATCGAGAATAGATTTGGGTTACTGCAAGTTGTTTGTTAGAGCTGCTAAGATGAGCTAAAGCTCATAAATGTATATAATAATTTATCATGGTAGTTTTATTAAAGAATCCATTCATAAATTTTTTATTTTTTATTTTATTTTTTTTTTTTTTTAAGTAGTGTTGGTTTGCCACGTGGATATAGTTTGTAGTTCCATTTATTCTATTTCTCCATTCATAATTTTAAATGACGTTTACTTTCCATGGCGCGTATTCTTATATTTCTATGGTAACGTAATTTTGGTTTGATTTTTTTAACGGCTAAGAATTTAATTTAACTTCATAATTTGAAACTGACTTGTAAGTATGTATTTTATTTCTCCTTATGTCATATTGTTATTTTTGATATTCTGGTTAATTACGATGTATTTAATGTTGTTTTTCATTGGTGTGTTTATGTATATGAGATTGTGTGTGAGTTTTTAGTTGTATAATTTATTTATCTGTATGAGTGTGGGTGTGTAAATATTGTTGTATATATCGAGTTTAGTGAGTATGTATATGCGTATATGTGAGGGAGTATATGTATCTGTTGTGTGTGTGTGTTTTGCGTGTGTGTGTTTGTGTGTGAATGTGTATATGGGTTTGTTATTTAGGTTTTGGGATGTATGTGTTAATTTGTCTGTGTGGGAGGGAGTGGGTTTTTGGTGTATATTGAGGTTTATAAGTTAGTATAGGTATGTGTATAAGTCGTGGGTCTGTGGTTTACGTGTGTGTATTTGTGTGTGAATGTTTAGGTTAGGGGGATTGCTATATAGGTTTGTTATAGAGTTTAGCAAAGGGAGATTTTATCGTTATATGTTTTTAAGAGTTTTGGTTTATCATGGTTTTTTTTAGGGAATTCGTGGTAATTTGTCTATTTTCGATGTTGGTTGTTTTATTACATTGTTTCATTCATAATTTTTTAGTGGTGTTCGTTTTGCCACGTGAATATTATTTTTAATTCCATTTATTCCATTTCTCCATTCGTTATT
>NC_042999.1:31803740-31808740 GCF_006345805.1 Octopus sinensis | reverse complement strand
TGTTTCAATTTTACCAATCGATAAACCGAACGAATAAAAATATAGGGAATCATCAGCAAAATGGTATGTGAGTGAGACCGGAATCTGATCCACCGCGAAAGATAAAATGTAAAAAAGTAAAATATGATGGAATTTTCCAAGTATGGCATTTATACAGCATTACGTTTCGCCTTTCTACCCCTCATCCATAAGTTATTGTTTTCTCTTCTACAAATGAATACCATTTACATTCAATAAAGAACTTTGAATCCCAAAACATGTTTAGGGTCAATGGGATCCTTTAGGCGAATACTATAATGATTAGAAACGATGTTAAGGGTGTATTATTTGAAAAGCCAAGAAGCAGGTGTGTTATTCCTCATAATCTTAAACAAGACGTACCAAGAGGTATCTCATTATTTACCAGGAATTTATCAGGTAGAGAATATTTAACAGTAATACTAGTAATCAGGGCTCACATATTTATATACGTATATATATATATATATATATATATATATATATATATATATATATATATATATATATTATATGGAGAGAGAGAGAGAGAGATAAGACTGAGAACGTGTGTGTGTGTCTGTGTGTCTCCACGTGTGCATCACTAAATTTCGAGAACTATCCAAATGGTTTTATTCAAATTTTAAACATGTCATACTTACGCTCCTTCGAAAACTTCGACCGATGAATTAGAATTAACGTATTACAATTCGAGAGCAGGAGAAAGAGAAGGAGTCTAGTTGTTCGCGGGAGAGAGAGAGGTCGCACCGATACAGTCATCGATATAACGACCGTATAGTTAAGGAATGAGAGCAGTGATTTGTGAGAATATTTGGGCCTCAACGTAGCCAAGGAACAGATTCGCATAGTTGGGGCCCATTTTCGTTTACATGGCCATTCCTGAGACCTGATGTAAAAGTCACCAGCGAACGAAATGCTTTTGAAGGAAAGAACAAGTTCGGCCAGACGAAGAAGTGTGGAGATATCTGGTTGGAAGTCAGGTCGAAGTTTTAGAAAGTGTTTCAGTTCAAGATGTCCTTCGTTGTGTGGGATCACGTTATGTAAACTTTTGATATCAAGAAGGAAGAGAAATTTAGAGGGGCCAGAATGGAAGGAGAAAGAGTTAAAGAGACAGAGAGCATAATTGTGTCGAAATATCCCGTCTATGGAAAATGAAGATGATGAGAGTGCCAACATGATATGTGGCTTAGAAAAATGTGCCAAAGCAACCTTGATAAGTGGAAGATTAGTTAAGAGTAGCAAAATCACACTAGATAAGGCAAATAAAATAAGACAATGAGACCAAATCCAGACATACAAATACTTAGGAATCAATGAACTAGATACGATACAACGATACAACGCACACAAATAAAAGTGAAGCTAAAAAAGAAATACTATACATGAATTAGATTGATACTGAAGGGACATCTCAATGCGAAAAACAAAACAAAAAAACTAGCATCAACACTCTAGCCATCTAAGTAATTAGTTACAGCTACAATACTCTTCAGTGGCCTCTAAACGAATTAATCAAAATAGGCAGGAAATCAAGAAAAATAATGACAGGATTTAGTATGCGCCACCAAAAAAATCTGTTATTGAAAGGCTATATTTACAACGGATGGAAGGTGGTAGAGGCCTAATACAGCTAGAAACCGATTGCAAAATAACCACTATAAGACTACTGAAGTACCTAATTCAGAAGCAAGGGAAACTAATACAGATAGCCACAAAACACGAAGAAAACAAATAACAGCACTTTTTAGTCAGCTAACAAATATGAAGCTAATGAAGAATCAACAAAATCTGTAAATCAAGTGAAATGCAAACTAAATCGGGAATAGCAACGAACCTTGATAAAACGATGGCAAGAAAGGCCACTTCATGGCAAATATTGGGTTTAGCTAAGCGAAAAAGAAGTAGAAAATCATAATCCGAACAAAGGCTGAGAAGCTCAGAACTCAACTTAGAACTAGAAGGATTTTCAATTGCAGCCCAAGAGCAAATCCTTCCCAAAAGCACTCACCGAAAACACGTAACGAAAAGAAATACGAGTAAATGCAGAATAAGTGGTGAGGGAGAAGAAACAATAAATCATATTGTCTCTGGCTGCCCAGTCCCGGCTAAGAACGAGTGTATTCATAGGCACGACAGATTTGCGTCCTATATACACTGCAAGCTCTTCAAACACTAAGGGATGACAACAGAAAAAAATGGTATAGGCACACGCAAGAAAAGTCACAGAAAATGAGAAATCAACCATAGTGTGGGATATGCTGATGCTCACAGAGTGATTTTTAAGTAAGTATATTTACTTAAAAATCACTATCAAAAACATAGCCGTGCACAGCTAAACCAAACATAACATCGGAAAATTGATTAAAAATTTTTGTTCTAAATTGTGCACATCCGTACAACTATTCTCTCCACCATATATTAATGGATAGAAAAGAATTAAAAACTAAGACCTCGGAATTTAATTATAATTCATACTGGAGAAAATCAAAAATAAAATTTCGTTTTCCAATTAAAAACTTTGACTACTTGAATACAAAAATTTCTTCTCTATCCCTTCCAAAAGATCACTAAGTGGAAAAAAGACAACAAGTCTGACGACACTGATACAGAGGCTACGCCCCCATTACCTCCCTTTCCCTCTCAAAATTTTCATTTTTCTTTTTCTTTTCCTTTCCTTCATAAACCCTCAAATCACACTTTCTTTTCTTTTCTCTATCTTCAGTATCTTCCACGTTTTCCTCCCCTCTTACCCCTTCACCTTCTTTTTTAACTTGTTCCTCTGTCTTCTCTACCTCTCTCTCTCCATTTTAAATTCATCATCAGTTTCAGTTTGATATAAAACGCGAAGCAAACGTACTGTAAATCACATGTTCGATGAATCCGATAGCGGAAGAAAGGTGTAAGTAAAAATATATATAATCATCCAGCACTTTGGCTATCTTGTTATTCTGAATATATATATATAATATATATATATATATATATATATATGCGTGTGTGTATGTATATATATATATATATTTGTGTGTGTGTAACTGCAAAACCTTTGGGTCTTGTGCGTAGAGAAGAAAAGATCATTATTACTAGTATTTTCTTTCAAGTTTGTTTCCGTCATGGCGAATGTCTTTCTGAAACCCCGAGCAGAGAAATGAAGTGCATAAATTGGTAGGCCATTAAAACAAGCACCTCAGATTGAGAGGAAGTGGGGAAGACAGAAAGAAAAAGAAAACCCTGAAATAAAGGAAAATAAACAAATAAAATGAAGTTGGGGAAAGGGAAGGAAATTTACAGCGGCAATGCTCTTCTCAATACGTGTGACATTCTGGGTTCAAATTCCGCAGTGATCGACTTTGTTTCTTCCTCCATTCGGAGTCGCTTAAATGCGTACCAGATACGCACTGACGTCGATGTAATCGACGTAATCCCTTTTCCCAAATTTGAGGCCTTGTGCTCCCAGTGAAAAATATTATTTTTGTAATTATTATTAGTATCATTATTATTATTATTATAATTATCATCATTATTGCTATTAGTTATAAGAAACATATACATTGGTAAAATGGTGTCCATAAATTTTATTTGCTTTCTCTGTTTTACGTATCGACGAATATTTGATAAGCTGATCAGTCGTGGGTCGTTGTCACTTTTTTGTTAGTTTTTTTTTAATGTTCATAATATCATTACCTGAAATGTAGAACTCACAATATTATTCAAAGAAATGCTTGGCAGCTAGAAACAAATAGGCAAACATCAATTGGTACAGCACTCTTAAAGCTGCTTTGCCATTGTAATTACAAATCACCAGAACCAGTGCCAGCAGAACTTGCAGTAAAAAAATATAAAGAACACGAAAGAATAGTCCGTAACAGTGAGGCAATCACTCTCACCACCACCATTACCAATTTAAACGACACTGACATAAATAGCGATTGCAGCCCAGTAGAAGGTCATGAGACTAAGGACGTGAAATTAAGGATACCGGGAAGAAAGTCTACTTAATACATTACTTGTAGTAAAAGATACCTCACAGACGAATGCCCAGAAATCTTAGGAAATTATATAAAATTCAGTAAAACCAAAAAAAGTTTGTAAAACTAGAAAACAAGCAACTTCAATTGCCGAGAACAGAATTAACCTAAAGTTTGAGAATGGGAAATAAAATGAATTTATGCCCAGATCTGTACTCTCAATACAATTAAAAATCCACCATCCGTTGTGGGGAAAATAACCAAAAAAAGTGAATTTAAAAACATTACTTATAAACCACAAAAAAATATCCAGATGTGATTTATTGAAATCCCCAAAGAATTCCTAATAGCACATGGCTATGGGACTCCACCTCTGCTTCTGCTAGGGATCAGTGATGCACATATCGTTAGCCACCAAAAAACTGGGTGTAGTAAAATACCTGACATGCAAATCTGTGGTATTCAGCAGAATAATTGCTATAGCTCATCTTTTACACCAAGACAAAAACACGTACCAGTGAAGATAAAAAGCCACGAGAGCTAGTGCTTGGTATTACATCAGAGGATTTAATATTATTGTTATTATTATCATTCAGTAGTTTTATTTTTATAGCGTGCTTTCACTTCACTACCGAGCGCAGCTCTGTGTGCCTTAGGTATGTGCTGTGATTAGTCGTGATGCTCTGATGGTTATTGTATGGAAAGTGTTCTGCGTAGGATGTGCGCAGTGCCTAGTAGTGCAATTTTCTGTATGTTATATGTGTTTGTAAGTCCTGGTGTTTTTGTTATGTATTTGTCTGAATATTTTTTTATCATGCCCAATGCACCTACTATGATAGGAATTGTTTCTGTTTTTAGATTCCACATTCTGGTTACCTTTATTTCCAGGTCTTTGTATTTTGAGAGTTTCTCCATTTCTTTTAGAGACACGTTGTCATCTGCCGGTATTGATACATCAATTAGAAAGCATTTTTTTTCTTCATGATCTCTGACAACTATATTTGGTCTGTTGGC